>NW_026963093.1:5000-21630 GCF_032445375.1 Bacillus rossius redtenbacheri | reverse complement strand
TGCGATCCATCAAACATTTCATTGTTAACAGAGGGGAACCATTACTTGGTTAAGACGACCGGACACGCGTTCCCCACCATTTCGCATCCAATCGAATCGCCGCACAAGAGCTCGTTACCTGAGAAAGGTATAGCATTGGCTCGCAGCTTGTGTATTGCAGTTCAGACAGATAGGCCACTTTAGATAGTTCTTCGTGTTCACAGTTAAGACCACGGCTAGACCCATATGGAATTAATTCTTCAAGGAGCAGCGGTACACCAAGCATTTCATTGTGTACTAGAAAGCACCTCTACCATGTAACAAACATACGACCACCAAATTTCTGCTTACTTCCCCCAGCGGATAGTATTTGCTAGTATCATCCACAAAGTAAATCAATTTTTTCAATGTACCGCTTCTTGGGGGAACTGGGCATGAATCAATCAAGCATTTTGAGGTAGCATGTCCGCTTCACCGCGAGGTGCTCTGAATACCATTATACATTCTTTTTCATCATCCACTTTCAGACCACTACAAGACCCATACTGAATTAATTCCTCAAGGAGCTGCAGTCCACAAAACATTTTACTGTGTACTAGAGGGCACCTCCACCATGTAACAGAAAACATACAACCTTCTTAATTTAATTCTGCATTGTTTCCCAGACGATTTGTTAGCCATACAACAGTACCATCCACAGTAATTCACCTCTTTGAAATCCAATGCATTGTAGAGAAACTGAGGTGGTAGCATTCAAACCGTTCTGTAATGTTAATTCTGCTTCATAGAAAGGTGCTACAGGTTCCACAATAATTAATTGGATATTTTTGCAATATATATAGGGCGAGAAAACTCGGGGGGACTCCCTTTTCATTTATGTACATATTCTTTCCATATTGCAAATAATTCCAATTTTTCCCGATTGCATGTCCCCCTAATATACCCAAAATGGGCCTATCGATGGGTTCACAAAGGTACCCAAAATATGAGATTTTGACTGAAAGAGGCTGGCTAACTTCCGGGAACATGATCATAGGAAATAGGTCAAAATCCCGAATCGCAGTTGTTTACGAACAACCACGAACGGAGACTTAAAATAACCTATAAGGCTGGAATTCATGGGGCCTGTATAACAGGCATTTACACAGACTCTCGGGAGGGAGGGCTCTGTGGCCGGGAGAATTTTCTGGCTCCCCGCCCGAAACTTTTCAGAGTCCCTAATGCCTGCTTGAATGTGAATAAGCAGAGCCCGGTAGCTGATATTTTGCCGGGGTGTGGAGGCCCCGGTCGCCGCCAAATTCCTCTGGTCACAGCTTGTGTTAATACACATGTTAATTTTACATGCAAACCACCAATGACAATTTTCCTCGGCCGCGGAGGCCTCGGTCGCCGCCAGAATTTTCTGGTTCCCGCTCAATATATTGCAGAGTCCTGCAGGCCTGCTTCTGTAGGAATATGCAGAGCCCGGTAGCTGATATTTTGCCGGGGTGAGGAGGCCTCGGTCGCCGCCAAATTCCTCTCATCCCAGCTTGTGTTAATACACATGTTAATTTTACATGCAAAACCACCAATTACCATTTCCTCGGCCGCGGAGGCCTCGGTCGCCGGGAGATTTTCCTGGCTCCCCGCTCAATATACTGCACAGTCCCGCAGGCCTGTCTCCAGTGGAATACACACAGTCCGAGAGCCGAAAATTTGCCGGGGTGTGGAGGCCTCGGTCGCCAACAGATTGCCATAGGCTCTGGCTGCAATATTTACCGTGTATTTTTTCCCTCCAGAGACACCACTACACCCTATATAACCCAAAATGGGCCTTGACGCGTGTACACGCGGAGCCCGAGCGCCGAGAGTTCTCCCGGCCGCGGAGGCCTCGGTCGCCGGGAGAATTTCAACGGCCCCTGCTCGAAATTTTTCTAAGTCCAGAATGCCTGCTTCTCCCAGCCTGTGTTAATACACATGTTAATTTAACATGTAAAATCACCAAGGACCATTTCCTCGGCCGCGGAGGCCTCGGTCACCGCCAGAATTTTCTGGCTGCCCGCTCCCCATGGGTAGACGCGCTGCCCAAGCGCCGAGAGTTCTCCCGGCCGCGGAGGCCTCGGTCGCCGGGAGAATTTCTCCGGCCCCTGCTCGAAATTTTTCAAAGTCCAGAATGCCTGCTTCTCCCAGCATGTGTTAATACACATGTTAATTTAACATGTAATATTACCAATGACCTTTTCCTCGGCCGCGGAGGCCTCGGTCGCCGCCAGAATTTTCTGGCTGCCCGCTCCCCATGGGTAGACGCGGAGCCCGAGCGCCGAGAGTTCTCCCGGCCGCGGAGGCCTCGGTCGCCGGGAGAATTTCTCCGGCCCCTGCTCGAAATTTTTCAAAGTCCAGAATGCCTAGTTCTCCCAGCCTGTGTTAATACACATGTTAATTTAACATGTAAAATTACCAAGGATTATTATCCCGGCCGCAGAGGCCTCGGTCGCCGCCAGAAATTTCTGGCTCCCCGCTCAATGTATTGCAGAGTCCCGCAGGCTTGCTTCTCCAAGCCTGTGTTAATACACATGTTAATTTAACATGTAAAATTACAGAGGATTATTTCCCCGGCCGCGGAGGCCTCGGTCGCCGCCAGAATTTTCTGGCTGCCCGCTCAATGTATTGCAGAGTCCCGCAGGCTTGCTTCTCCAAGCCTGTGTTAATACACATGTTAATTTAACATGCAAAATCACCAATGACAAATTCCTCGGCCGCGGAGGCCTCGATCGCCGGGAAAATGTTCTGGCTCCCTGCTCGAATTTTTTTTCTAAGTCCCGATTCGCTATTACAGGCTGGCGCACGGAGTCCGAGGGGCGTAAATATGCCGGGTAGTGGTGCCTTCCGTCGCCGAGACATTTTACAATTGCCTGGGAGCAGTATTTAACATGTTAATTTTTTCCCCTCGTGACACCACTACCCCCTATATAACGCAAAATGGGCCTTGCCAAGGGGGCGCGCAACGCCCGAGCGCGGGCGTTTTTCCCGGCCGCCGAGACCTCCATCGCCGGGAGAATGTCTTCAGCTATTTGCTAGATTTCCCGATTCGCCCCGCACGACAAACAACCACGAACGAGGTGGTTTTCGAGAGTTCTCCCGGCCGCGGAGGCCTCGGTCGCAGGGAGAATTTCCCTGGCCCCTGCTCGAAATTTTTCTAAGTCCAGAATGCCTGCATCTCCCAGCCTGTGTTAAAACACATGTTAATTTAACATGTAAAATTACCAATGACCATTTCCTCGGCCGCAGAGGCCTCGGTCGCAGCCAGAATTTTCTGGCTCCCTGCTCAATATATTGCAGAGTCCCGCATGCTTGCTTCTCCAAGCCTGTGTTAATACACATGTTAATTTAACATGTAAAATTACCGAGGATTATTTCCCCGGCCGCGGAGGCCTCGGTCGCCGCCAGAAATTTCTGGCTCCCCGCTCAATATATTGCAGCGACCCGCAGGCTTGCTTCTCCCAGCCTGTGTTAATACACATGTTAATTTAACATGTAAAATCACCAAGGACCATTTCCTCGGCCGCGGAGGCCTCGGTCGCCGCCAGAATTTTCTGGCTGCCCGCTCCCCATGTGTAGACGCGGAGCCCGAGCGCCGAGAGTTCTCCCGGCCGCGGAGGCCTCGTAGCCGGGAGAATTTCTCGGGCCCCTGCTCGAAATTTTTCTAAGTCCAGAATGCCTGCTTCTCCCAGCCTGTGTTAATACACATGTTAATTTAACATGTAATTTTACCAATGACCTTTTCCTCGGCCGCGGAGGCCTCGGTCGCCGCCAGAATTTTCTGGCTCCCGGCTCAATATATTACAGAGTCCCGCAGGCCTGTCTCCAGTGGAATACACACAGTCCGAGAGCCGAAAATTTGCCGGGGTGTGGAGGCCTCGGTCGCCAACAGATTGCCATAGGCTCTGGCTGCAATATTTACCGTGTATTTTTTCCCTCCAGAGACACCACTACCCCCTATAAAACCCAAAATAGGCCTTGCGGTGGGTACACGCAGAGCCCGAGCGCCGAAGTTCTCCCGGCCGCGGAGGCCTCGGTCGCCGGGAGAATTTCTCCGGCCCCTGCTCGAAATTTTTCAAAGTCCAGAATGCCTGCTTCTCCCAGCCTGTGTTAATACACATGTTAATTTAACATGTTAAATTATCGAGGATTATTTCCCCGGCCGTGGAGGCCTCGGTCGCCGCCAGAATTTTCTGGCTCCCCGCTCAATATATTGCAGAGTCCCGCAGGCTTGCTTCTCCCAGCCTGTGTTAATACACATGTTAATTTAACATGTAAAATCACCGAGGACCATTTCCTCGGCCGCGGAGGCCTCGGTCGCCGCCAGAATTTTCTGGCTCACCTCTCAATGTATTGCAGAGTCCCGCAGGCTTGGTTCTCCAAGCCTGTGTTAATACACATGTTAATTTAACATGTAAAATTACCGAGGATTATTTCCCCGGCCGCGGAGGCCTCGGTCGCCGCCAGAATTTTCTGGCTCCCCGCTCAATGTATTGCAGAGTCCCGCAGGCTTGGTTCTCCAAGCCTGTGTTAATACACATGTTAATTTAACATGTAAAATTACCGAGGATTATTTCCCCGGCCACGGAGGCCTCGGTCGCCGACAGAATTGTCTGGCTCCCTGCTCGAATTTTTTCTAAGTCCCGATTCGCTATTACAGGCTGGCGCACGGAGTCAGAGGGGCGGGAATTCGCCGGGTAGTGGTGCCTTCCGTCGCCGAGACATTTTTCTATTGCCTGGAAGCTGTATTTAACATGTTAATTTTTTCCCCCTCGGGACACCACTACCCCCTATATAACCCAACATGGGCCTTGCCGCGGGTACACGCGGAGCCCGAGCGCCGAGTGTTCTCCCGGCCGCGGAGGCCTCGGTCGCCGGGAGAATTTCTCCGGCCCCTGCTCGAAATTTTTCAAAGTCCAGAATGCCTGCTTCTCCCAGCCTGTGTTAATACACATGTTAATTTAACATGTTAAATTACCGAGGATTATTTCCCCGGCCGTGGAGGCCTCGGTCGCCGCCAGAATTTTCTGGCTCCCCGCTCAATATATTGCAGAGTCCCGCAGGCTTGCTTTTCCCAGCCTGTGTTAATACACATGTTAATTTAACATGTAAAATTACCAATGACCATTTCCTCGGCCGCAGAGGCCTCGGTCGCCGCCAGAATTTTCTGGCTCCCCGCTCAATGTATTGCAGAGTCCCGCAGGCATGCTTCTCCAAGCCTGTGTTAATACACATGTTAATTTAACATGTTAAATTACCGAGGATTATTTCCCCGGCCGTGGAGGCCTCGGTCGCCGCCAGAATTTTCTGGCTCCCCGCTCAATATATTGCAGAGTCCCGCAGGCTTGCTTTTCCCAGCCTGTGTTAATACACATGTTAATTTAACATGTAAAATCACCAAGGACCATTTCCTCGGCCGCGGAGGCCTCGGTCGCCGCCAGAATTTTCTGGCTTCCCGCTCCCCATGGGTAGACGCGGAGCCCGAGCGCCGAGAGTTCTCCCGGCCGCGGAGGCCTCGGTCGCCGGGAGAATTTCTCCGGCCCCTGCTCGAAATTTTTCAAAGTCTAGAATGCCTAGTTCTCCCAGCCTGTGTTAATACACATGTTAATTTAACATGTAAAATTACCAAGGATTATTATCCCGGCCGCAGAGGCCTCGGTCGCCGCCAGAAATTTCTGGCTCCCCGCTCAATGTATTGCAGCGTCCCGCAGGCTTGCTTCTCCAAGCCTGTGTTAATACACATGTTAATTTAACATGTAAAATTACAGAGGATTATTTCCCCGGCCGCGGAGGCCTCGGTCGCCGCCAGAATTTTCTGGCTGCCCGCTCAATGTATTGCAGAGTCCCGCAGGCTTGCTTCTCCAAGCCTGTGTTAATACACATGTTAATTTAACATGCAAAATCACCAATGACAAATTCCTCGGCCGCGGAGGCCTCGATCGCCGGGAAAATGTTCTGGCTCCCTGCTCGAATTTTTTTTCTAAGTCCCGATTCGCTATTACAGGCTGGCGCACGGAGTCCGAGGGGCGTAAATATGCCGGGTAGTGGTGCCTTCCGTCGCCGAGACATTTTACAATTGCCTGGGAGCAGTATTTAACATGTTAATTTTTTCCCCTCGGGACACCACTACCCCCTATATAACCCAAAATGGGCCTTGCCAAGGGGGCGCGCAACGCCCGAGCGCGGGCGTTTTTCCCGGCCGCCGAGGCCTCCATCGCCGGGAGAATGTCTTCAGCTATTTGCTAGATTTCCCGATTCGCCCCGCACGGCAAACAACCACGAACGAGGTGGTTTTCGAGAGTTCTCCCGGCCGCGGAGGCCTCGGTCGCCGGGAGAATTTCTCGGGCCCCTGCTCGAAATTTTTCTAAGTCCAGAATGCCTGCATCTCCCAGCCTGTGTTAAAACACATGTTAATTTAACATGTAAAATTACCAATGACCATTTCCTCGGCCGCAGAGGCCTCGGTCGCAGCCAGAATTTTCTGGCTCCCTGCTCAATATATTGCAGAGTCCCGCATGCTTGCTTCTCCCAGCCTGTGTTAATACACATGGTTATTTAACATGTAAAATTACCGAGGATTATTTCCCTGGCCGCAGAGGCCGCGGTCGCCGCCAGAATTTTCTGGCTCCCCGCTCAATGTATTGCAGAGTCCCGCAGGCTTGCTTCTCCAAGCCTGTGTTAATACACATGTTAATTTAACATGTAAAATTACCGAGGATTATTTCCCCGGCCGCGGAGGCCTCGGTCGCCGCCAGAATTTTCTGGCTCCCCGCTCAATATATTGCAGCGACCCGCAGGCTTGCTTCTCCCAGCCTGTGTTAATACACATGTTAATTTAACATGTAAAATTACCGAGGATTATTTCCCCGGCCGCGGAGGCTTCGGTCGCCGCCAGAATTTTCTGGCTCCCGGCTCAATATATTACAGAGTCCCGCAGGCCTGTCTCCAGTGGAATACACACAGTCCGAGAGCCGAAAATTTGCCGGGGTGTGGAGGCCTCGGTCGCCAACAGATTGCCATAGGCTCTGGCTGCAATATTTACCGTGTATTTTTTCCCTCCAGAGACACCACTACCCCCTATATAACCCAAAATGGGCCTTGCGGCGTGTACACGCGGAGCCCGAGCGCCGAAGTTCTCCCGGCCGCGGAGGCCTCGGTCGCCGGGAGAATTTCTCCGGCCCCTGCTCGAAATTTTTCAAAGTCCAGAATGCCTGCTTCTCCCAGCCTGTGTTAATACACATGTTAATTTAACATGTAAAATTACCGAGGATTATTTCCCCGGCCGCGGAGGCCTCGGTCGCCGCCAGAATTTTCTGGCTCCCCGCTCAATGTATTGCAGAGTCCCGCAGGCTTGCTTCTCCCAGCCTGTGTTAATACACATGTTAATTTAACATGTAAAATCATTGAGGACCATTTCCTCGGCCGCGGAGGCCTCGGTCGCCGCCAGAATTTTCTGGCTCCCCGCTCAATGTATTGCAGAGTCCCGCAGGCTTGCTTCTCCCAGCCTGTGTTAATACACATGTTAATTTAACATGTAAAATCAACAAGGACCATTTCCTCGGCCGCGGAGGCCTCGGTCGCCGCCAGAATTTTCTGGCTGCCCGCTCCCCATTGGTAGACGCGGAGCCCGAGCGCCGAGAGTTCTCCCGGCCGCGGAGGCCTCGGTCGCCGGGAGAATTTCTCCGGCCCCTGCTCGAAATTTTTCAAAGTCCAGAATGCCTGCTTCTCCCAGCATGTGTTAATACACATGTTAATTTAACATGTAATATTACCAATGACCTTTTCCTCGTCCGCGGAGGCCTCGGTCGCCGCCAGAATTTTCTGGCTGCCCGCTCCCCATGGGTAGACGCGCTGCCCGAGCGCCGAGATTTCTCCCGGCCGCGGAGGCCTCTGTCGCCGGGAGAATTTCTCTGGCCCCTGCTCGAAATTTTTCAAAGTCCAGAATGCCTAGTTCTCCCAGCCTGTGTTAATACACATGTTAATTTAACATGTAAAATTACCAAGGATTATTATCCCGGCCGCAGAGGCCTCGGTCGCCGCCAGAAATTTCTGGCTCCCCGCTCAATGTATTGCAGAGACCCGCAGGCTTGCTTCTCCAAGCCTGTGTTAATACACATGTTAATTTAACATGTAAAATTACCGAGGATTATTTCCCCGGCCGCGGAGGCCTCGATCGCCGCCAGAAATTTCTGGCTCCCCGCTCAATATATTGCAGCGACCCGCAGGCTTGCTTCTCCCAGCCTGTGTTAATACACATGTTAATTTAACATGTAAAATCACCAAGGACCATTTCCTCGGCCGCGGAGGCCTCGGTCGCCGCCAGAATTTTCTGGCTGCCCGCTCCCCATGTGTAGACGCGGAGCCCGAGCGCCGAGAGTTCTCCCGGCCGCGGAGGCCTCGGTCGCCGCCAGAATTTTCTGGCTCCCCGCTCAATGTATTGCAGAGTCCCGCAGGCTTGCTTCTCCAAGCCTGTGTTAATACACATGTTAATTTAACATGCAAAATCACCAATGACAATTTCCTCGGCCGCGGAGGCCTCCATCGCCGGGAGAATTTTCTGGCTCTCTGCTCGAATTTTTTCTAAGTCCCGATTCGCTATTACAGGCTGGCGCACGGAGTCCGAGGGGCGGAAATATGCCGGGTAGTGGTGCCTTCCGTCGCCGAGACATTTTACAATTGCCTGGGAGCAGTATTTAACATGTTAATTTTTTCCCCCTCGGGACACCACTACCCCCTATATAACCCAAAATGGGCCATGCAATGGGTGCCCACAACGCCCGAGCGCGGGCATTTTTCCCGGGCGCCGAGGCCTCGATCGCCGGGAGAATGTCTCCAGCTATTTGCATGATGTCCCGATTCGCCCCACAAGGCGAACAACCACGAACGAGGTGGTTTTCGTTCGTGGTTGTTTTCGTTCGTGGTTGTTTACTGTTCGTGGTTGTTTTCATTCGTGGTTGTTGTGCGTTCGTGGTTGTTGTCGTTCGGGGTTGTTTTCCGTTCGTGGTTGTTGTCGTTCGTGGTTGTTGTCGTTCGTGGTTGTTGTCGTTCGTGGTTGTTTTCCGTTCGTGGTTGTTTTACGTTCGTGGTTGTTTTCGAGGCAATTGGTACTTTGAAAATTTCAATCGGTTAGCTAGAAAAAATTCTCCCGGCGGTGATTGCCTTGATCGCCGGGAGAATTTTCTGGCTCCCCGATAAAATTTTTTCCAAGTCCCGATTCGCTCTTACTAGCTGGCGCACGGAGTCCGAGGGGCGGGAATTCGCCGGGTAGTGGTGTGTGTTCCGTCGCCGAGACATTTTCCTATTGCCTGGAAGCAGTATTTAACATGTTAATTTTTTCCCCCTCGGGACACCACTACCCCCTATATAACACAAAATGGGCCTTGCCGCGGGTACACCCGGAGCCCGAGCGCCGAGAGTTCTCCCGGCCGCAGAGGCCTCGGTCGCCGGGAGATTTTCTCCGGCCCCTGCTCGAAATTTTCCAAAGTCCAGAATGCCTGCTTCTCCCAGCCTGTGTTAATACACATGTTAATTTAACATGTAAAATCACCAAGGACCATTTCCTCGGCCGCGGAGGCCTCGGTCGCCGCCAGAATTTTCTGGCTGCCCGCTCCCCAAGGGTAGACGCGGAGCCCGAGCGCCGAGAGTTCTCCCGGCCGCGGAGGCCTCGGTCGCCGGGAGAATTTCTCCGGCCCCTGCTCGAAATTTTTCAAAGTCCAGAATGCCTGCTTCTCCCAGCATGTGTTAATACACATGTTAATTTAACATGTAATATTACCAATGACCTTTTCCTCGGCCGCGGAGGCCTCGGTCGCCGCCAGAATTTTCTGGCTGCCCGCTCCCCATGGGTAGACGCGGAGCCCGAGCGCCGAGAGTTCTCCCGGCCGCGGAGGCCTCGGTCGCCGGGAGAATTTCTCCGGCCCCTGCTCGAAATTTTTCAAAGTCCAGAATGCCTAGTTCTCCCAGCCTGTGTTAATACACATGTTAATTTAACATGTAAAATTACCAAGGATTATTATCCCGGCCGCAGAGGCCTCGGTCGCCGCCAGAAATTTCTGGCTCCCCGCTCAATGTATTGCAGAGTCCCGCAGGCTTGCTTCTCCAAGCCTGTGTTAATACACATGTTAATTTAACATGTAAAATTACAGAGGATTATTTCCCCGGCCGCGGAGGCCACGGTCGCCGCCAGAATTTTCTGGCTGCCCGCTCAATGTATTGCAGAGTCCCGCAGGCTTGCTTCTCCAAGCCTGTGTTAATACACATGTTAATTTAACATGCAAAATCACCAATGACAAATTCCTCGGCCGCGGAGGCCTCGATCGCCGGGAAAATGTTCTGGCTCCCTGCTCGAATTTTTTTTCTAAGTCCCGATTCGCTATTACAGGCTGGCGCACGGAGTCCGAGGGGCGTAAATATGCCGGGTAGTGGTGCCTTCCGTCGCCGAGACATTTTACAATTGCCTGGGAGCAGTATTTAACATGTTAATTTTTTCCCCTCGGGACACCACTACCCCCTATATAACCCAAAATGGGCCTTGCCAAGGGGGCGCGCAACGCCCGAGCGCGGGCGTTTTTCCCGGCCGCCGAGGCCTCCATCGCCGGGAGAATGTCTTCAGCTATTTGCTAGATTTCCCGATTCGCCCCGCACGGCAAACAACCACGAACGAGGTGGTTTTCGAGAGTTCTCCCGGCCGCAGAGGCCTCGGTCGCCGGGAGAATTTCTCGGGCCCCTGCTCGAAATTTTTCTAAGTCCAGAATGCCTGCATCTCCCAGCCTGTGTTAAAACACATGTTAATTTAACATGTAAAATTACCAATGACCATTTCCTCGGCCGCAGAGGCCTCGGTCGCAGCCAGAATTTTCTGGCTCCCTGCTCAATATATTGCAGAGTCCCGCATGCTTGCTTCTCCCAGCCTGTGTTAATACACATGGTTATTTAACATGTAAAATTACCGAGGATTATTTCCCTGGCCGCAGAGGCCGCGGTCGCCGCCAGAATTTTCTGGCTCCCCGCTCAATGTATTGCAGAGTCCCGCAGGCTTGCTTCTCCAAGCCTGTGTTAATACACATGTTAATTTAACATGTAAAATTACCGAGGATTATTTCCCCGGCCGCGGAGGCCTCGGTCGCCGCCAGAATTTTCTGGCTCCCCGCTCAATATATTGCAGCGACCCGCAGGCTTGCTTCTCCCAGCCTGTGTTAATACACATGTTAATTTAACATGTAAAATTACCGAGGATTATTTCCCCGGCCGCGGAGGCCTCGGTCGCCGCCAGAATTTTCTGGCTCCCGGCTCAATATATTACAGAGTCCCGCAGGCCTGTCTCCAGTGGAATACACACAGTCCGAGAGCCGAAAATTTGCCGGCGTGTGGAGGCCTCGGTCGCCAACAGATTGCCATAGGCTCTGGCTGCAATATTTACCGTGTATTTTTTCCCTCCAGAGACACCACTACCCCCTATATAACCCAAAATGGGCCTTGCGGCGGGTACACGCGGAGCCCGAGCGCCGAAGTTCTCCCGGCCGCGGAGGCCTCGGTCGCCGGGAGAATTTCTCCGGCCCCTGCTCGAAATTTTTCAAAGTCCAGAATGCCTGCTTCTCCCAGCCTGTGTTAATACACATGTTAATTTAACATGTAAAATTACCGAGGATTATTTCCCCGGCCGCGGAGGCCTCGGTCGCCGCCAGAATTTTCTGGCTCCCCGCTCAATGTATTGCAGAGTCCCGCAGGCTTGCTTCTCCCAGCCTGTGTTAATACACATGATAATTTAACATGTAAAATCATTGAGGACCATTTCCTCGGCCGCGGAGGCCTCGGTCGCCGCCAGAATTTTCTGGCTCCCCGCTCAATGTATTGCAGAGTCCCGCAGGCTTGCTTCTCCCAGCCTGTGTTAATACACATGTTAATTTAACATGTAAAATCAACAAGGACCATTTCCTCGGCCGCGGAGGCCTCGGTCGCCGCCAGAATTTTCTGGCTGCCCGCTCCCCATTGGTAGACGCGGAGCCCGAGCGCCGAGAGTTCTCCCGGCCGCGGAGGCCTCGGTCGCCGGGAGAATTTCTCCGGCCCCTGCTCGAAATTTTTCAAAGTCCAGAATGCCTGCTTCTCCCAGCATGTGTTAATACACATGTTAATTTAACATGTAATATTACCAATGACCTTTTCCTCGGCCGCGGAGGCCTCGGTCGCCGCCAGAATTTTCTGGCTGCCCGCTCCCCATGGGTAGACGCGCTGCCCGAGCGCCGAGAGTTCTCCCGGCCGCGGAGGCCTCGGTCGCCGGGAGAATTTCTCCGGCCCCTGCTCGAAATTTTTCAAAGTCCAGAATGCCTAGTTCTCCCAGCCTGTGTTAATACACATGTTAATTTAACATGTAAAATTACCAAGGATTATTATCCCGGCCGCAGAGGCCTCGGTCGCCGCCAGAAATTTCTGGCTCCCCGCTCAATGTATTGCAGAGTCCCGCAGGCTTGCTTCTCCAAGCCTGTGTTAATACACATGTTAATTTAACATGTAAAATTACCGAGGATTATTTCCCCGGCCGCGGAGGCCTCGGTCGCCGCCAGAAATTTCTGGCTCCCCGCTCAATATATTGCAGCGACCCGCAGGCTTGCTTCTCCCAGCCTGTGTTAATACACATGTTAATTTAACATGTAAAATCACCAAGGACCATTTCCTCGGCCGCGGAGGCCTCGGTCGCCGCCAGAATTTTCTGGCTGCCCGCTCCCCATGTGTAGACGCGGAGCCCGAGCGCCGAGAGTTCTCCCGGCCGCGGAGGCCTCGGTCGCCGCCAGAATTTTCTGGCTCCCCGCTCAATGTATTGCAGAGTCCCGCAGGCTTGCTTCTCCAAGCCTGTGTTAATACACATGTTAATTTAACATGCAAAATCACCAATGACAATTTCCTCGGCCGCGGAGGCCTCCATCGCCGGGAGAATTTTCTGGCTCTCTGCTCGAATTTTTTCTAAGTCCCGATTCGCTATTACAGGCTGGCGCACGGAGTCCGAGGGGCGGAAATATGCCGGGTAGTGGTGCCTTCCGTCGCCGAGACATTTTACAATTGCCTGGGAGCAGTATTTAACATGTTAATTTTTTCCCCCTCGGGACACCACTACCCCCTATATAACCCAAAATGGGCCATGCAATGGGTGCCCACAACGCCCGAGCGCGGGCATTTTTCCCGGGCGCCGAGGCCTCGATCGCCGGGAGAATGTCTCCAGCTATTTGCATGATGTCCCGATTCGCCCCACAAGGCGAACAACCACGAACGAGGTGGTTTTCGTTCGTGGTTGTTTTCGTTCGTGGTTGTTTACCGTTCGTGGTTGTTTTCATTCGTGGTTGTTGTGCGTTCGTGGTTGTTGTCGTTCGGGGTTGTTTTCCGTTCGTGGTTGTTGTCGTTCGTGGTTGTTGTCGTTCGTGGTTGTTGTCGTTCGTGGTTGTTTTCCGTTCGTGGTTGTTTTACGTTCGTGGTTGTTTTCGAGGCAATTGGTACTTTGAAAATTTCAATCGGTTAGCTAGAAAAAATTCTCCCGGCGGTGATTGCCTTGATCGCCGGGAGAATTTTCTGGCTCCCCGATAAAATTTTTTCCAAGTCCCGATTCGCTCTTACAAGCTGGCGCACGGAGTCCGAGGGGCGGGAATTCGCCGGGTAGTGGTGCGTTCCGTCGCCGAGACATTTTCCTATTGCCTGGAAGCAGTATTTAACATGTTAATTTTTTCCCCCTCGGGACACCACTACCCCCTATATAACACAAAATGGGCCTTGCCGCGGGTACACCCGGAGCCCGAGCGCCGAGAGTTCTCCCGGCCGCAGAGGCCTCGGTCGCCGGGAGAATTTCTCCGGCCCCTGCTCGAAATTTTCCAAAGTCCAGAATGCCTGCTTCTCCCAGCCTGTGTTAATACACATGTTAATTTAACATGTAAAATTACCAAGGACCATTTCCTCGGCCGCGGAGGCCTCGGTCGCCGCCAGAATTTTCTGGCTGCCCGCTCCCCATGGGTAGACGCGGAGCCCGAGCGCCGAGAGTTCTCCCGGCCGCGGAGGCCTCGGTCGCCGGGAGAATTTCTCCGGCCCCTGCTCGAAATTTTTCAAAGTCCAGAATGCCTGCTTCTCCCAGCATGTGTTAATACACATGTTAATTTAACATGTAATATTACCAATGACCTTTTCCTCGGCCGCGGAGGCCTCGGTCGCCGCCAGAATTTTCTGGCTGCCCGCTCCCCATGGGTAGACGCGGAGCCCGAGCGCCGAGAGTTCTCCCGGCCGCGGAGGCCTCGGTCGCCGGGAGAATTTCTCCGGCCCCTGCTCGAAATTTTTCAAAGTCCAGAATGCCTAGTTCTCCCAGCCTGTGTTAATACACATGTTAATTTAACATGTAAAATTAACAAGGATTATTATCCCGGCCGCAGAGGCCTCGGTCGCCGCCAGAAATTTCTGGCTCCCCGCTCAATGTATTGCAGAGTCCCGCAGGCTTGCTTCTCCAAGCCTGTGTTAATACACATGTTAATTTAACATGTAAAATTACAGAGGATTATTTCCCCGGCCGCGGAGGCCTCGGTCGCCGCCAGAATTTTCTGGCTGCCCGCTCAATGTATTGCAGAGTCCCGCAGGCTTGCTTCTCCAAGCCTGTGTTAATACACATGTTAATGTAACATGCAAAATCACCAATGACA
This sequence comes from Bacillus rossius redtenbacheri, assembly GCF_032445375.1. Classification (NCBI taxonomy): domain Eukaryota; kingdom Metazoa; phylum Arthropoda; class Insecta; order Phasmatodea; family Bacillidae; genus Bacillus; species Bacillus rossius. Next base: position 6,967 of record NW_026963093.1, on the reverse strand, counting down.
AATTCCTCGGCCGCGGAGGCCTCGATCGCCGGGAAAATGTTCTGGCTCCCTGCTCGAATTTTTTTTCTAAGTCCCGATTCGCTATTACAGGCTGGCGCACGGAGTCCGAGGGGCGTAAATATGCCGGGTAGTGGTGCCTTCCGTCGCCGAGACATTTTACAATTGCCTGGGAGCAGTATTTAACATGTTAATTTTTTCCCCTCGGGACACCACTACCCCCTATATAACCCAAAATGGGCCTTGCCAAGGGGGCGCGCAACGCCCGAGCGCGGGCGTTTTTCCCGGCCGCCGAGGCCTCCATCGCCGGGAGAATGTCTTCAGCTATTTGCTAGATTTCCCGATTCGCCCCGCACGGCAAACAACCACGAACGAGGTGGTTTTCGAGAGTTCTTCCGGCCGCGGAGGCCTCGGCCGCCGGGAGAATTTCTCCGGCCCCTGTTCGAAATTTTTCTAAGACCAGAATGCCTGCATCTCCCAGCCTGTGTTAATACACATGTTAATTTAACATGTAAAATCACCAAGGACCATTTCCTCGGCCGCGGAGGCCTCGGTCGCCGCCAGAATTTTCTGGCTGCCCGCTCCCCATGGGTAGACGCGGAGCCCGAGCGCCGAGAGTTCTCCCGGCCGCGGAGGCCTCGGTCGCCGGGAGAATTTCTGCGGCCCCTGCTCGAAATTTTTCAAAGTCCAGAATGCCTGCTTCTCCCAGCATGTGTTAATACACATGTTAATTTAACATGTAATATTACCAATGACCTTTTCCTCGGCCGCGGAGGCCTCGGTCGCCGCCAGAATTTTCTGGCTGCCCGCTCCCCATGGGTAGACGCGGAGCCCGAGCGCCGAGAGTTCTCCCGGCCGCGGAGGCCTCGGTCGCCGGGAGAATTTCTCCGGCCCCTGCTCGAAATTTTTCAAAGTCCAGAATGCCTGCTTCTCCCAGCATGTGTTAATACACATGTTAATTTAACATGTAAAATTACCAAGGATTATTATCCCGGCCGCGGAGGCCTCGGTCGCCGCCAGAATTTTCTGGCTCCCCGCTCAATATATTGCAGAGTCCCGCAGGCTTGTTTCTCCCAGCCAGTGTTAATACACATGTTAATTTAACATGTAAAATCACCGATGACCATTTCCTCGGCCGCGGAGGTCTCGGTCACCGCCAGAATTTTCTGGCTCCCTGCTCGAATTTTTTCTAAGTCCCGATTCGCTATTATAGGCTGGCGCACGGATTCCGAGGGGCGGGAATTCGCCGGGTAGTGGTGCCTTCCGTCGCCGAGACATTTCTCTATTGCCTGGAAGCTGTATTTAACATGTTAATTTTTACCCCTCGGGACACCACTACCCCCTATATAACCCAAAATGGACCTTGCCGCGGGTACACGCGGAGCCCGAGCGCCGAGAGTTCTCCCGGCCGCGGAGGCCTCGGTCGCCGCCAGAATTTTCTGGCTCCCCGCTCAATGTATTGCAGAGTCCCGCAGGCTTGCTTCTCCAAGCCTGTGTTAATACACATGTTAATTTAACATGCAAAATCACCAATGACAATTTCCTCGGCCGCGGAGGCCTCCATCGCCGGGAGAATTTTCTGGCTCTCTGCTCGAATTTTTTCTAAGTCCCGATTCGCTATTACAGGCTGGCGCACGGAGTCCGAGGGGCGGAAATATGCCGGGTAGTGGTGCCTTCCGTCGCCGAGACATTTCTCTATTGCCTGGAAGCTGTATTTAACATGTTAATTTTTTCCCCTCGGGACACCACTACCCCCTATATAACCCAAAATGGGCCTTGCCATGGGTGCGCGCAACGCCCAAACGCGCGCGTTTTTCCCGGCCGCCGAGGCCTCGATCGCCGGGAGAATGTCTCCAGCTATTTGCTTGATTTCCCGATTCGCCCCGCACGGCAAACAACCACGAACGAAAACAACCACGAATAGAGCAAAATTGCTATTTCTCAAGAACTTCTGTGTGGACGTGGCTGCT
>NW_026963092.1:0-21653 GCF_032445375.1 Bacillus rossius redtenbacheri | reverse complement strand
GGCAGGCAATTAAAAAGGCAATTAGGCAGTTAATTAGGCAAGCAATTAGGCAGGCACTTAGGCAGTTAATTAGGCAGTTAATTAGGCAGGCAATTGGGCAGTTAATTAGGCAGGCAATTAGGCAGGCACTTAGGCAGTTATTTAGGCAGGCAATTAGGCTGATAATAAGGCAGGCAATTAGGCAGTTAATTAGGCAGGCAATTAGGCAGTTAATTAGGCGGTCAATTAGGCAGGCAATTGGGCAGTTAATTAGGCAGTTAATTAGGCAGGCAATTGGGCAGTTAATTAGGCAGTTAATTAGCCAGGCAATTAAGCAGATAATTAGGCAGGCAAATAGGCAGTTAATTAGGCTGTCAATTAGGCAGGCAATTGGGCAGTTGATTAGGCGGTCAATTAGGCAGACAATTGGGCAGTTAATTAGGCAGTTAATTAGGCGGGCAGTCGGGCAGGCAATTGGGCAGTTAATTAGGCAGGCAATTGGGCAGTTAATTAGGCAGTTAATTAGGCAGGTAATTAAGCAGATAATGAGGCAGTTAATTAAGCAGGCAATTAGGCAGTTAATTAGGCTGTCAATTAGGCAGGCAATTGGGCAGTTGATTAGGCGGTCAATTAGGCAGACAATTGGGCAGTTAATTAGGCAGTTAATTAGGCAGGCAATTGGGCATGCAATTAGGCAGTTAATTAGGCAGTCAATTGGGCAGTTAATTAGGCAGTTAATTAGACAGGCAATTAGGCATTTAATTAGGAGTTAATTAGGCAGGCAATTAAGCAGATAATTAGGCAGGCAATTAGGCAGTAATTAGGCAGGCCATTGGGCAGTTAATTAGGCAGATAATTTGGCAGGCAATTTGGCAGTTAATTAGGCAGTTAATTAGACAGGCAATTAGGCATTTCATTAGGCCGTTAATTAGGCAGGCAATTGTGCAGTTAATTAGGTAGTTAATTAGGCAGGCAACTAGGGAGGCAATTAGGCAGTTAATTAGGCGGGCAATTAGGCAGATAATTAAGCAGGCAATCAGGCAGTTAATAAGCCTGGCAATTATCCAGGCACTTAGGCGGTTAATTAGGCAGGCAATTAGGCAGTTAATTAGGCAGGCAATTGGGCAGTTAATTAGGCAGGCAATTAGGCAGATGATTAAGCAGGCAATTAGTCAGGCACTTAGGCATTTAATTAGGCAGTTAATTAGGCAGGCAATTGGGCAGTTAATTAGGCAGGCAATTGGGCAGGCAATAAGGAAGTTAATTAGACAGGCAATTAGGCAGGCACTTAAACAGTTAATTAGGCAGGCAATTAGGCTGATAAGAAGGCAGGCAATTAGGCAGTTAATTAGGCAGGCAATTAGGCAGTTAATTAGGCAGTCAATTAGGCAGGCAATTTGGCAGTTAATTAGGCAGTTAATTAGGCAGGCAATTGGGCAGTTAATTAGGCAGTTAATTAGGCAGGCAATTAAGCAGATAATTAGGCAGTTAATTAGGCAGGCAATTAGGCAGGCAATTAGGCAGTTAATTAGGCTGTCAATTAGGCAGGCAATTAAGCAGATAATTAAGCAGATAATTAGGCAGGCAATTAAGCAGATAATTAAGCAGGCAATTAGGTGGTTAATTAGCGGTCAATTAAGCAGGCAATTAGGCAGTTAATTAAACAGGCAATTGGGCAGTTAATTAGGCAGTTAATTAGACATGCAATTAGGCATTTAATTAGGAGTTAATTAGGCAGGCAATAAAGCAGATAATTAGGCAGGCAATTAAAAAGGCAATTAGGCAGTTAATTAGGCAAGCAATTAGGCAGGCACTTTGGCAGTTAATTAGGCAGTTAATTAGGCAGGCAATTGGGCAGTTAATTAGGCAGGCAATTGGGCAGGCAATAAGGAAGTTAATTAGACAGGCAATTAGGCAGGCACTTAGGCAGTTATTTAGGCAGGCAATTAGGCTGATAATAAGGCAGGCAATTAGGCAGTTAATTAGGCAGGCAATTAGGCAGTTAATTAGGCGGTCAATTAGGCAGGCAATTGGGCAGTTAATTAGGCAGTTAATTAGGCAGGCAATTGGGCAGTTAATTAGGCAGTTAATTAGGCAGGCAATTAAGCAGATAATTAGGCAGATAATTAGGCAGGCAATTACGCAGTTAATTAGGCTGTCAATTAGGCAGGCAATTGGGCAGTTGATTAGGCGGTCAATTAGGCAGACAATTAGGCAGTTAATTAGGCAGTTAATTAGGCGGGCAGTCGGGCAAGCAATTAGGCAGTTAATAAGGCAGATAATTAGGCAGGCAATTGGGCAGTTAATTAGGCAGTTAATTAGACAGGCAATTAGGCATTTAATTTGGAGTTAATTAGGCAGGCAATTAAGCAGATAATTAGGAAGGTAATTAGGCAGGCAATTAGGCAATTAGGCAGTTAATTAGGCAGGCCATTGGGCAGTTAATTAGGCAGTTAATTAGGCAGGCAAATTAAAAGTTAATTAGGCAGTTAATTAGACAGGCAATTAGGCATTTCATTAGGCTGTTAATTAGGCAGTTAATTAGGCAGGCAATTAGGCAGGCAATTAGGCAGGCAATAAGGCAGGCAATTAGGCAGTTAATTAGGCAGGCAATTATGCTGATAATAAGGCAGGCAATTAGGCAGTTAATTAGGCAGGCAATTAGGCAGTTAATTAGGCGGTCAATTAGGCAGGCAATTGGGCAGTTAATTAGGCAGTTAATTAGGCAGGCAATTAAGCAGATAATTAGGCAGTTAATTAGCCAGGCAATTAAGTAGAAAATTAGGCAGGCAATAAGGCAGATAATTAAGCAGGCAATTAGGCAGTTAATTAGGCGGTCAATTAGGCAGGCAATTAGGCAGTTAATTAGGCAGTTAATTAGACAGGCCATTAGGCATTTAATTAGGCAATTAATTAGGCAGGCAATTGTGCAGTTAATTAGGTAGATAATTAAGCAGGCAATTAGGCAGTTAATTAGGCAGGCAATTAGGAAGTTAATTAGGCAGGCAATTAGGCAGGCAATTAAGCAGGCAATCAGGCAGGCAATTAGGCAGTTTATTAGTCAAGCAATTAGGCAGGCAATTAGGCATTCAATAAGGCAGGTTATTAAGCAGGCAATTAGGCAGGCAATAAGGCAGGTTATTAAGCAGGCAATTATGCAGTTAATTAGGCAAGCAATTAGGCAGGCAATTAGGCAGGCAATTAGGCAGTTAATTAGGCAGTTAATTAGACAGGCCATTAGGCATTTAATTAGGCAGTTAATTAGGCAGGCAATCGTGCAGTTAATTAGGTAGATAATTAGGCAGGCAATTAGGCAGTTAATTAGGCAGGCATTTGGAAGTTAATTAGGCAGGCAATTAGGCAGGCAATTAAGCAGGCAATCAGGCAGGCAATTAGGCAGTTTATTAGACAAGCAATTAGGCAGGCAATTAGGCAGTTATTTAGGCAGTTAATTAGGCAGGCAATAGGGCAATTAATTAGGCAGTTAATTATACAGGCAATTAGGAAGTTAATTAGGCTGTCAATTAGGCAGGCAATTGGGCAGTTAATTAGGCAGGCAATTGGGCAGTTAATTAGGCAGTTAATTAGACAGGCAATTGGGCAGTTAATTAGGCAGTTAATTAGGCAGGCAATTAGGAAGTTAATTAGGCAGGCAATTAAGCAGGCAATCAGGCAGGCAATTAGGCAGTTTATTAGTCAAGCAATTAGGCAGGCAATTAGGCAGGCAATTAGGCAGTTATTTAGGCAGGCAATAGGGCAATTAATTAGGCAGTTAATTGGACAGGCAATTAGGAAGTTAATTAGGCTGTCAATTAGGCAGGCAATTGGGCAGTTAATTAGGTAGTTAATTAGGCAGGCAATTGGGCAGTTTATTAGGCAGTTATTAGGCATGCAATTAAGCAGATAATTAAGCAGATAATTTGGCAGGCAATAAGGCAGATAAATAAGCAGGCAATTAGGCGGTTAATTAGGCGGTCAATTAGGCAGGAAATTAGGCAGTTAATTAGGCAGGCAATTGGGCAGTTAATTAGGCGGTTAATTATACAGGCAATTAGGCATTTAATTAGGAGTTAATTAGGCAGGCAATTGGGCAGTTAATTAGGCGGTTAATTATACAGGCAATTAGGCATTTAATTAGGAGTTAATTAGGCAGGCAATTATCTGATAATAAGGCAGGCAATTAGGCAGTTAATTAGGCAGGCAATTAGGCAGTTAATTAGGCGGTCAATTAGGTAGGCAATTGGGCAGTTAATTAGGCAGTTAATTAGGCAGGCAATTGGGCAGTTAATAAGACAGTTAATAAGGCAGTTAATTAGGCAGGCAGTTAAGCAGATAATTTGGCAGTAAATTAGGCAGGCAATTAAGCAGATAATTAGGCAGGCAATTATGCAGATAATTAAGCAGGCAATTAGGCAGTTAATTAGGCTGTCAATTAGGCAGGCAGTTGGGCAGTTGATTAGGCGGTCAATTAGGCAGACAATTGGGCAGTTAATTAGGCAGTTAATTAGGCAGGCAATTGGGCATGCAATTAGGCAGTTAATTAGGCAGTTAATTAGGCAGGCAATTGGGCAGTTAATTAGGCAGTTAATTAGACAGGCAATTAGGCATTTAATTAGGAGTTAATTAGGCAGGCAATTAAGCAGATAATTAGGCAGGCAATTAGGCAGGCAATTAGGCAGTTAATTAGGCAGGCCATTGGGCAGTTAATTAGGCAGTTAATTAGGCAGGCAATTGTGCAGTTAATTAGGTAGTTAATTAGGCAAGCAATTAGGCAGGCAATTAGGCAGTTAATTAGGCAGGCAATTAGGCAGATAATTAGGCAGTTAATTAGGCGGTCAATTAGGCAGGCAGTTAATTTGGCAGGCATTTAGGCGGTTAATTAGACAGGCAATTAGGCATTTAATTAGAAGTAAATTAGGCAGGCAATTAAGCAGATAATTAGGCAGGCAATTAAAAGGCAATTAGGCAGTTAATTAGGCAGGCAATTAGGCAGGCACTTAGGCAGTTAATTAGGCAGTTAATTATGCAGGCAATTGGGCTGTTTATTAGGCAGGCAATTGGGCAGACAATTAAGCAGGCACTTAGGCAGTTAATTAGGCAGGCAATTAGGCTGATAATAAGGCAGGCTATTAGGCATACAATTAGGCAGGCAATTAGGCAGTTAATTAGGCGGTAAATTTGGCAGGCAGTTAATTAGGCAGTTAATTAGGCGGTTAATTAGACAGGCAATTAGGCATTTAATTAGGCAGTTAATTAGGTAGGAAATTGTGCAGTTAATTAGGCAGTTAATTAGGCAAATAATTAGGCAGGCAATTAAGCAGTTAATTAGGCAGTTAATTAGGCAGGCAATTAAGCAGATAATTAAGCATATAATTAGGCAGGCAATTGGGCAGATAATTAAGCAGGCAATTAGGTGGTTAATTAGGCGGTCAATTAAGCAGGCAATTAGGCAGTTAATTAAACAGGCAATTGGGCAGTTAATTAGGCAGTTAATTAGACAGGCAATTAGGCATTTAATTAGGAGTTAATTAGGCAGGCAATTAATCAGATAATTAGGCAGGCAATTAAAAAAGCAATTAGGCAGTTAGTTAGGCAGGCAATTAGGCAGGCACTTAGGCAGTTAATTAGGCAGTTAATTAGGTAGGCAATTGGGCAGTTAATTAGGCAGGCAATTGGGCAGGCAATAAGGCAGTTAATTAGACAGGCAATTAGGCAGGCACTTAGGCAGTTAATTAGGCAGGCAATTAGGCTGATAATAAGGCAGGCAATTAGGCAGTTAATTAGGTAGGCAATTAGGCAGTTAATAAAGCGGTCAATTAGGCAGGCAATTGGGCAGTTAATTAGGCAGTTAATTAGGCAGGCAATTGGGCAGTTAATTAGGCAGTTAATTAGGCAGGTAATTAAGCAGATAATTAGGCAGTTAATTAAGCAGGCAATTAGGCAGTTAATTAGGCTGTCAATTAGGCAGGCAATTGGGCAGTTGATTAGGCGGTCAATTAGGCAGACAATTGGGCAGTTAATTAGGCAGGCAGTTGGGCAGGCAATTAGGCAGTTAATTAGGCAGTTAATTAGGCAGGCAATTGGGCAGTAAATTAGGCAGTTAATTAGACAGGCAATTAGGCATTTAATTAGGAGTTAATTAGGCAGGCAATTAAGCAGATAATTAGGCAGGCAATTAGGCAATTAATTAGGCAGGCCATTGGGCAGTTAATTAGGCAGTTAATTAGGCAGGCAATTTGGCAGTTAATTAGGCAGTTAATTAGACAGGCAATTAGGCATTTCATTAGGCCGTTAATTAGGCAGGCAATTGTGCAGTTAATTAGGTAGTTAATTAGGCAGGCAACTAGGGAGGCAATTAGGCAGTTAATTAGGCAGGCAATTAGGCAGATAATTAAGCAGGCAATTAGGCAGTTAATAAGCCTGGCAATTATCCAGGCACTTAGGCGGTTAATTAGGCAGGCAATTAGGCAGATAATAAAGCAGACAATTAGGCAGGCAATTAGGCAGGGAATTAGGCAGTTAATTAGGCAGGCAATTGGGCATGCAATTGGACAGTTATTTAGGCAGTTAATAAGGCAGGCAATTGGGCAGTTAATTAGATAGTTAATTAGGCAGGCAATTAAGCAGATAATTAGGCAGGCAATTAGGCAGTTTATTAGTCAAGCAATTAGGCAGGCAATTAGGCAGGCAATTAGGCAGGTTATTAAGCAGGCAATTATGCAGTTAATTAGGCAAGCATTTAGGCAAGCAGGCAATTATGCAGTTAATTAGGCAAGCAATTAGGCAAGCAGGCAATTTGGCAGGCAGGTAAATAATCAGGCAATTAAACAGTTAATTAGGCAGGCAGCCAATTTGGCAGGTAATTAGGCTGGTAATTAGGCAGGCTATTAGGCAGTTAATTAGGTGGTCAATTAGGCAGGCAATTGGGCAGTTAATTAGGCAGTTAATTTGGCAGGCAATTAAGCAAATAATTAGGCAGAAAATTAGGCAGATAATTAAGCAGGCAATTAGGCAATTAATTAGGCGGTCAATTAAGCAGGCAATTAGGCAGTTAATTAGGCAGGCAATTAGGCAGTTAATTAGGCAGGCAATTGGGCAGTTAATTAGGGAGGCAATAAGGCAGATGATTAAGCAGGCAATTAGGCAGGCACTTAGGCATTTAATTAGACAGTTAATTAGGCAGGCAATTGGGCAGTTAATTAGGCAGGCAATTGGGCAGGCAATAAGGCAGTTAATTAGACAGGCAATTAGGCAGGCACTTAGGCAGTTAATTAGGCAGGCAATTAGGCTGATAATAAGGCAGGAAATTAGGCAGTTAATTAGGCAGGCAATTAGGCAGTTAATTAGGCGGTCAATTAGGCAGGCAATTGGGCAGTTAATTAGGCAGTTAATTAGGCAGGCAATTGGGCAGTTAATTAGGCAGTTAATTAGGCAGGCAATTAAGCAGATAATTAGGCAGGCAATTAGGCAGGCAATTAGGCAGGCAATTAGGCAGTTAAATAGGCTGTCAATTAGGCAGATAATTAAGCAGATAATTAGGCAAGCAATTAGGCAGAGAATTAAGCAGGCAATTAGGTGGTTAATTAGCGGTCAATTAAGCAGGCAATTAGGCAGTTAATTAAACAGGCAATTGGGCAGTTAATTAGGCAGTTAATTAGACAGACAATAAGGCATTTAATTAGGAGTTAATTAGGCAGGCAATAAAGCAGATAATTAGGCAGGCAATTAAAAAGGCAATTAGGCAGTTAATTAGGCAAGCAATTAGGCAGGCACTTAGGCAGTTAATTAGGCAGTTAATTAGGCAGGCAATTGGGCAGTTAATTAGGCAGGCAATTGGGCAGTAAATTAGGCAGTTAATTAGACAGGCAATTAGGCATTTAATTAGGAGTTAATTAGGCAGGCAATTAAGCAGATAATTAGGCAGGCAATTAGGCAATTAATTAGGCAGGCCATTGGGCAGTTAATTAGGCAGTTAATTAGGCAGGCAATTTGGCAGTTAATTAGGCAGTTAATTAGACAGGCAATTAGGCATTTCATTAGGCCGTTAATTAGGCAGGCAATTGTGCAGTTAATTAGGTAGTTAATTAGGCAGGCAACTAGGGAGGCAATTAGGCAGTTAATTATGCAGGCAATTAGGCAGATAATTAAGCAGGCAATTAGGCAGTTAATAAGCCTGGCAATTATCCAGGCACTTAGGCGGTTAATTAGGCAGGCAATTAGGCAGATAATAAAGCAGACAATTAGGCAGGCAATTAGGCAGGGAATTAGGCAGTTAATTAGGCAGGCAATTGGGCATGCAATTGGACAGTTATTTAGGCAGTTAATAAGGCAGGCAATTGGGCAGTTAATTAGGCAGTTAATTAGGCAGGCAATTAAGCAGATAATTAGGCAGGCAATTAGGCAGTTTATTAGTCAAGCAATTAGGCAGGCAATTAGGCAGGCAATTAGGCAGGTTATTAAGCAGGCAATTATGCAGTTAATTAGGCAAGCATTTAGGCAAGCAGGCAATTATGCAGTTAATTAGGCAAGCAATTAGGCAAGCAGGCAATTTGGCAGGCAGGTAAATAATCAGGCAATGAAACAGTTAATTAGGCAGGCAGCCAATTTGGCAGGTAATTAGGCTGGTAATTAGGCAGGCTATTAGGCAGTTAATTAGGTGGTCAATTAGGCAGGCAATTGGGCAGTTAATTAGGCAGTTAATTTGGCAGACAATTAAGCAAATAATTAGGCAGAAAATTAGGCAGATAATTAAGCAGGCAATTAGGCAATTAATTAGGCGGTCAATTAAGCAGGCAATTAGGCAGTTAATTAGGCAGGCAATTAGGCAGTTAATTAGGCAGGCAATTGGGCAGTTAATTAGGGAGGCAATAAGGCAGATGATTAAGCAGGCAATTAGGCAGGCACTTAGGCATTTAATTAGACAGTTAATTAGGCAGGCAATTGGGCAGTTAATTAGGCAGGCAATTGGGCAGGCAATAAGGCAGTTAATTAGACAGGCAATTAGGCAGGCACTTAGGCAGTTAATTAGGCAGGCAATTAGGCTGATAATAAGGCAGGAAATTAGGCAGTTAATTAGGCAGGCAATTAGGCAGTTAATTAGGCGGTCAATTAGGCAGGCAATTGGGCAGTTAATTAGGCAGTTAATTAGGCAGGCAATTGGGCAGTTAATTAGGCAGTTAATTAGGCAGGCAATTAAGCAGATAATTAGGCAGTTAATTAGGCAGGCAATTAGGCAGGCAATTAGGCAGGCAATTAGGCAGTTAAATAGGCTGTCAATTAGGCAGATAATTAAGCAGATAATTAGGCAGGCAATTAGGCAGATAATTAAGCAGGCAATTAAATGGTTAATTAGCGGTCAATTAAGCAGGCAATTAGGCAGTTAATTAAACAGGCAATTGGGCAGTTAATTAGGCAGTTAATTAGACAGGCAGTAAGGCATTTAATTAGGAGTTAATTAGGCAGGCAATAAAGCAGATAATTAGGCAGGCAATTAAAAAGGCAATTAGGCAGTTAATTAGGCAAGCAATTAGGCAGGCACTTAGGCAGTTAATTAGGCAGTTAATTAGGCAGGCAAATGGGCAGTTAATTAGGCAGGCAATTAGGCAGGCACTTAGGCAGTTATTTAGGCAGGCAATTAGGCTGATAATAAGGCAGGCAATTAGGCAGTTAATTAGGCAGGCAATTAGGCAGTTAATTAGGCGGTCAATTAGGCAGGCAATTGGGCAGTTAATTAGGCAGTTAATTAGGCAGGCAATTGGGCAGTTAATTAGGCAGTTAATTAGCCAGGCAATTAAGCAGATAATTAGGCAGGCAAATAGGCAGTTAATTAGGCTGTCAATTAGGCAGGCAATTGGGCAGTTGATTAGGCGGTCAATTAGGCAGACAATTGGGCAGTTAATTAGGCAGTTAATTAGGCGGGCAGTCGGGCAGGCAATTAGGCAGTTAATTAGGCAGATAATTAGGCAGGCAATTGGGCAGTTAATTAGGCAGTTAATTAGACAGGCAATTAGGCATTTAATTTGGAGTTAATTAGGCAGGCAATTAAGCAGATAATTAGGAAGGTAATTAGGCAGGCAATTAGGCAATTAGGCAGTTAATTAGGCGGGCCATTGGGCAGTTAATTAGGCAGTTAATTAGGCAGGCAATTTGAAAGTTAATTAGGCAGTTAATTAGACAGGCAATTAGGCATTTCATTAGGCCGTTAATTAGGCAGTTAATTAGGCAGGCAATTAGGCAGGCAATTAGGCAGGCAATAAGGCAGGCAATTAGGCAGTTAAATAGGCAGGCAATTAGGCATATATATGAGCAGGCAATCAGGCATTTAATTAGGCAGGCATTTAGGCAGGCTCTTAAGCAGTTAATTATGCAGTTAATTAGGCAGGCAATTGGGCAGTTAATAAAGCGGTCAATTAGGCAGGCAATTAAGCAGATAATTAGGCAGGCAATTAGGCAGGCACTTAGGCAGTTAATTAGGCAGGCAATTAGGCAGGCAATTAGGCAGATAATTAAGCAGGCAATTAGGCAGTTAATTTGGCGGTCAATTAGGCAGGCAATTGAGCAGTTAATTAGGCAGTTTATTAGGCAGGCAATTAAGCAGATGATTAGGCAGTTAATTAGGCAGGCATTTAAGCAGATAATTAGGCAGGCAATTAGGCAGATAATTAAGCAGGCAATTAGGCAGTTAATTAGGCGGTCAATTAGGTAGGCAATTGGGCAGTTGATTAGGCTTTCAATTAGGCAGACAATTGGGCAGTTAATTAGGCAGTAATTAGGCAGGCAGTTTGGCAGGCAATTAGGCAGTTAATTAGGCAATTAATTAGGCAGGCAATTGGGCAGTTAATTAGGCAAGCAATAAGGTAGGCAATTAAGCAGTTAATTAGGCAGGCAATTAGGCGGTTAATTAGACAGGCAATTAGGCATTTAATTAGGCAGGCAATTGTGCAGTTAATTAGGCAGTTAATTAGGCAAATAATTAGGCAGGCAATTAAGCAGATAATTAGGCAGTTAATTAGGCAGGCAATTAAGCAGATAATTAAGCAGATAATTAGGCAGGCAATTAGGCAGATAATTAAGCAGGCAATTAGGCGGTTAATTAGGCGGTCAATTAGGCAGGCAATTAGGCAGGCATTTAGGCAGTTAATTAAACAGGCAATTTGGCAGTTAATTAGGCAGTTAATTAGGCAGTTAATTAGACAGGCAATAAGGCATTTAATTAGGAGTTAATTAGGCAGGCAATTAAGCAGATAATTAGGCAGGCAATTAAAAAGGCAATTGGGCAGTTAATTAGGCAGGCAATTAGGCAGGCACTTAGGCAATTAATTAGGCAATTAATAATGCAGGCAATTGGGCAGTTAATTAGGCAGGCAATTTGTCAGGCAATAAGGCAGTTAATTAGACAGGCAATTAGGCAGTTAATTAGGCGGTCAATTAGGCAGGCAATTGGGCAGTTGATTAGGCTTTCAATAAGGCAGACATTTGGGTAGTTAATTAGGCAGTAATAAGGCAGGCAGTTGGGCAGGCAATTAGGCAGTTAATTAGGCAGTTAATTAGGCAGGCAATTGGGCAAATAATTAGGCAGTTAATTAGACAGGCAATTAGGGATTTAATTAGGAGTTTATTAGGCAGGCAATTAAGCAGATGGTTAGGCAGGCAATTAAGCAGATAATTAGGCAGGCAATTAGGCAGGCAATTAGGCAGTTATTTATTCAGGCAATTGGTCAGATAATTAGGCAGTTAATTAGGCAGGCAATTTGGCAGTTAAATAGGCAGTTAATTAGGCAGGCAGTTGGGCAGGCAAATAGGCAGTTAATTAGGCAGGCAATTGGGCAGTTAATTAGGCAGTTAATTAGACAGGCAATTAGGCAAGCAGACAATAAGGCAGGAAGGCAAATAAGCAGGCAAATAAGCAGTTAATTAGGCAGGCAGGCAATTTGGCAAGTAATTAGGCAGGCTATTAGGCAGTTGATTAGGCGGTCAATTAGGCAGACAATTGGGCAGTTAATAAGGCAGTTAATTGGGCAGGCTTTTGGGCAGGCAATTAGGCAGTTAATTAGGCAGGCATTTGTGCAGTTAATTAGGTAGTTAATTAGGCAGGCAATTAGGCAGGCACTTAGGCAGTTAATTAGGCAGGCAATTAGGCAGATAATAAGGCATGCAATTAAGCAGTTATTTAGGCAGGCAATTAGACAGGCAATTAGGCAGGCAATAAGGCAGGCAATTAGGAAGTTAATTAGGCAGGCAATTAGGCAGGCAATTAAGCAGGCAATAAGCAGGCAATAAGGCAGTTTATTAGTCAAGCAAATAGGCAGGCAATTAGGCAGGCAATTAGGCAGGTAATTAAGCAGGCAATTATGCAGTTAATTAGGCAAGCAATTAGGCAGGCAATAAGGCAGTTAATTAGACAGGCAATTAAGCAGATGATTAGGCAGGCAAATAGGCAGATAATTAAGCAGGCAATTAGGCAGTTAATTAGGCGGTCAATTAGGCAGGCAATTAGGCAGGCAATTAGGCAATAAGGCAGTTAATTAGGCAGGCAGTTGGGCAGTTAATAAGGAAGTTAAATATACAGGCAATTAGGCATTTAATTAGGCAGTTAATTAGGCAGGCAATTGTGCAGTTAATTAGGTAGTTAATAAGACAGGCAATAAGGCAGGCAATTAGGCAGATAATTAGATAGTCAAATAGGCAGATAATAAGGCAGGAAATTAGGCAGTTAATTAGGCAGGCAATCAGGCAGGCAATTAGGAAGTTAATTAGGCAGGCAATTAGGCAGGCAATAAGGCAGGTAATTAAGCAGGCAATCAGGCAGGCAATTAGGCAGTTTATTAGTCAAGCAATTAGGCAGGCAATTAGGCAGGCAATTAGGCAGTTATTTAGGCAGGCAATAGGGCAATTAATTAGGCAGTTAATTGGACAGGCAATTAGGAAGTTAATTAGGCTGTCAATTAGGCAGGCAATTGGGCAGTTAATTAGGTAGTTAATTAGGCAGGCAATTGGGCAGTTTATTAGGCAGTTATTAGGCATGCAATTAAGCAGATAATTAAGCAGATAATTTGGCAGGCAATAAGGCAGATAAATAAGCAGGCAATTAGGCGGTTAATTAGGCGGTCAATTAGGCAGGTAATTAGGCAGTTAATTAGGCAGACAATTGGGCAGTTAATTAGGCGGTTAATTATACAGGCAATTAGGCATTTAATTAGGAGTTAATTAGGCAGGCAATTGGGCAGTTAATTAGGCGGTTAATTATACAGGTAATTAGGCATTTAATTAGGAGTTAATTAGGCAGGCAATTAGCTGATAATAAGGCAGGCAATTAGGCAGTTAATTAGGCAGGCAATTAGGCATTTAATTAGGCGGTCAATTAGGTAGGCAATTGGGCAGTTAATTAGGCAGTTAATTAGGCAGGCAATTGGGCAGTTAATAAGGCAGTTAATAAGGCAGTTAATTAGGCAGGCAATTAAGCAGATAATTTGGCAGTAAATTAGGCAGGCAATTAAGCAGATAAATAGGCAGGCAATTATGCAGATAATTAAGCAGGCAATTAGGCAGTTAATTAGGCTGTCAATTAGGCAGGCAATTGGGCAGTTGATTAGGCGGTCAATTAGGCAGACAATTGGGCAGTTAATTAGGCAGTTAATTAGGCAGGCAATTGGGCATGCAATTAGGCAGTTAATTAGGCAGTTAATTAGGCAGGCAATTGGGCAGTTAATTAGGCAGTTAATTAGACAGGCAATTAGGCATTTAATTAGGAGTTTATTAGGCAGGCAATTAAGCAGATAATTAGGCAGGCAATTAGGCAGGCAATTAGGCAGTTAATTAGGCAGGCCATTGGGCAGTTAATTAGGCAGTTAATTAGGCAGGCAATTGTGCAGTTAATTAGGTAGTTAATTAGGCAAGCAATTAGGCAGGCAATTAGGCAGTTAATTAGGCAGGCAATTAAGCAGATAATTAAGCAGTTAATTAGGCAGTTAATTAGGCGGTCAATTAGGCAGGCAGTTAATTTGGCAGGCATTTAGGCGGTTAATTAGACAGGCAATTAGGCATTTAATTAGAAGTAAATTAGGCAGGCAATTAAGCAGATAATTAGGCAGGCAATTAAAAGGCAATTAGGCAGTTAATTAGGCAGGCAATTAGGCAGGCACTTAGGCAGTTAATTAGGCAGTTAATTATGCAGGCAATTGGGCTGTTTATTAGGCAGGCAATTGGGCAGACAATTAAGCAGGCACTTAGGCAGTTAATTAGGCAGGCAATTAGGCTGATAATAAGGCAGGCTATTAGGCATACAATTAGGCAGGCAATTAGGCAGTTAATTAGGCGGTAAATTTGGCAGGCAGTTAATTAGGCTGGTAATTAGGCAGGCTATTAGGCAGTTAATTAGGTGGTCAATTAGGCAGGCAATTGGGCAGTTAATTAGGCAGTTAATTTGGCAGACAATTAAGCAAATAATTAGGCAGAAAATTAGGCAGATAATTAAGCAGGCAATTAGGCAATTAATTAGGCGGTCAATTAAGCAGGCAATTAGGCAGTTAATTAGGCAGGCAATTAGGCAGTTAATTAGGCAGGCAATTGGGCAGTTAATTAGGGAGGCAATAAGGCAGATGATTAAGCAGGCAATTAGGCAGGCACTTAGGCATTTAATTAGACAGTTAATTAGGCAGGCAATTGGGCAGTTAATTAGGCAGGCAATTGGGCAGGCAATAAGGCAGTTAATTAGACAGGCAATTAGGCAGGCACTTAGGCAGTTAATTAGGCAGGCAATTAGGCTAATAATAAGGCAGGAAATTAGGCAGTTAATTAGGCAGGCAATTAGGCAGGCAATTAGGCGGTCAATTAGGCAGGCAATTGGGCAGTTAATTAGGCAGTTAATTAGGCAGGCAATTGGGCAGTTAATTAGGCAGTTAATTAGGCAGGCAATTAAGCAGATAATTAGGCAGTTAATTAGGCAGGCAATTAGGCAGGCAATTAGGCAGGCAATTAGGCAGTTAAATAGGCTGTCAATTAGGCAGATAATTAAGCAGATAATTAGGCAGGCAATTAGGCAGATAATTAAGCAGGCAATTAAATGGTTAATTAGCGGTCAATTAAGCAGGCAATTAGGCAGTTAATTAAACAGGCAATTGGGCAGTTAATTAGGCAGTTAATTAGACAGGCAGTAAGGCATTTAATTAGGAGTTAATTAGGCAGGCAATAAAGCAGATAATTAGGCAGGCAATTAAAAAGGCAATTAGGCAGTTAATTAGGCAAGCAATTAGGCAGGCACTTAGGCAGTTAATTAGGCAGTTAATTAGGCAGGCAATTGGGCAGTTAATTAGGCAGGCAATTAGGCAGGCACTTAGGCAGTTATTTAGGCAGGCAATTAGGCTGATAATAAGGCAGGCAATTAGGCAGTTAATTAGGCAGGCAATTAGGCAGTTAATTAGGCGGTCAATTAGGCAGGCAATTGGGCAGTTAATTAGGCAGTTAATTAGGCAGGCAATTGGGCAGTTAATTAGGCAGTTAATTAGCCAGGCAATTAAGCAGATAATTAGGCAGGCAAATAGGCAGTTAATTAGGCTGTCAATTAGGCAGGCAATTGGGCAGTTGATTAGGCGGTCAATTAGGCAGACAATTGGGCAGTTAATTAGGCAGTTAATTAGGCGGGCAGTCGGGCAGGCAATTAGGCAGTTAATTAGGCAGATAATTAGGCAGGCAATTGGGCAGTTAATTAGGCAGTTAATTAGACAGGCAATTAGGCATTTAATTTGGAGTTAATTAGGCAGGCAATTAAGCAGATAATTAGGAAGGTAATTAGGCAGGCAATTAGGCAATTAGGCAGTTAATTAGGCGGGCCATTGGGCAGTTAATTAGGCAGTTAATTAGGCAGGCAATTTGAAAGTTAATTAGGCGGTTAATTAGACAGGCAATTAGGCATTTCATTAGGCTGTTAATTAGGCAGTTAATTAGGCAGGCAATTAGGCAGGCAATTAGGCAGGCAATAAGGCAGGCAATTAGGCAGTTAAATAGGCAGGCAATTAGGCATATATATGAGCAGGCAATCAGGCATTTAATTAGGCAGGCATTTAGGCAGGCTCTTAAGCAGTTAATTATGCAGTTAATTAGGCAGGCAATTGGGCAGTTAATAAAGCGGTCAATTAGGCAGGCAATTAAGCAGATAATTAGGCAGGCAATTAGGCAGGCACTTAGGCAGTTAATTAGGCAGGCAATTAGGCAGGCAATTAGGCAGATAATTAAGCAGGCAATTAGGCAGTTAATTAGGCGGTCAATTAGGCAGGCAATTGAGCAGTTAATTAGGCAGTTTATTAGGCAGGCAATTAAGCAGATGATTAGGCAGTTAATTAGGCAGGCATTTAAGCAGATAATTAGGCAGGCAATTAGGCAGATAATTAAGCAGGCAATTAGGCAGTTAATTAGGCGGTCAATTAGGTAGGCAATTGGGCAGTTGATTAGGCTTTCAATTAGGCAGACAATTGGGCAGTTAATTAGGCAGTAATTAGGCAGGCAGTTTGGCAGGCAATTAGGCAGTTAATTAGGCAATTAATTAGGCAGGCAATTGGGCAGTTAATTAGGCAAGCAATAAGGTAGGCAATTAAGCAGTTAATTAGGCAGGCAATTAGGCGGTTAATTAGACAGGCAATTAGGCATTTAATTAGGCAGGCAATTGTGCAGTTAATTAGGCAGTTAATTAGGCAAATAATTAGGCAGGCAATTAAGCAGATAATTAGGCAGTTAATTAGGCAGGCAATTAAGCAGATAATTAAGCAGATAATTAGGCAGGCATTTAGGCAGATAATTAAGCAGGCAATTAGGCGGTTAATTAGGCGGTCAATTAGGCAGGCAATTAGGCAGGCAATTAGGCAGTTAATTAAACAGGCAATTTGGCAGTTAATTAGGCAGTTAATTAGGCAGTTAATTAGACAGGCAATAAGGCATTTAATTAGGAGTTAATTAGGCAGGCAATTAAGCAGATAATTAGGCAGGCAATTAAAAAGGCAATTGGGCAGTTAATTAGGCAGGCAATTAGGCAGGCACTTAGGCAATTAATTAGGCAATTAATAATGCAGGCAATTGGGCAGTTAATTAGGCAGGCAATTTGTCAGGCAATAAGGCAGTTAATTAGACAGGCAATTAGGCAGTTAATTAGGCGGTCAATTAGGCAGGCAATTGGGCAGTTGATTAGGCTTTCAATAAGGCAGACATTTGGGTAGTTAATTAGGCAGTAATAAGGCAGGCAGTTGGGCAGGCAATTAGGCAGTTAATTAGGCAGTTAATTAGGCAGGCAATTGGGCAAATAATTAGGCAGTTAATTAGACAGGCAATTAGGGATTTAATTAGGAGTTTATTAGGCAGGCAATTAAGCAGATGGTTAGGCAGGCAATTAAGCAGATAATTAGGCAGGCAATTAGGCAGGCAATTAGGCAGTTATTTATTCAGGCAATTGGTCAGATAATTAGGCAGTTAATTAGGCAGGCAATTTGGCAGTTAAATAGGCAGTTAATTAGGCAGGCAGTTGGGCAGGCAAATAGGCAGTTAATTAGGCAGGCAATTGGGCAGTTAATTAGGCAGTTAATTAGACAGGCAATTAGGCAAGCAGACAATAAGGCAGGAAGGCAAATAAGCAGGCAAATAAGCAGTTAATTAGGCAGGCAGGCAATTTGGCAAGTAATTAGGCAGGCTATTAGGCAGTTGATTAGGCGGTCAATTAGGCAGACAATTGGGCAGTTAATAAGGCAGTTAATTGGGCAGGCTTTTGGGCAGGCAATTAGGCAGTTAATTAGGCAGGCATTTGTGCAGTTAATTAGGTAGTTAATTAGGCAGGCAATTAGGCAGGCACTTAGGCAGTTAATTAGGCAGGCAATTAGGCAGATAATAAGGCATGCAATTAAGCAGTTATTTAGGCAGGCAATTAGACAGGCAATTAGGCAGGCAATAAGGCAGGCAATTAGGAAGTTAATTAGGCAGGCAATTAGGCAGGCAATTAAGCAGGCAATAAGCAGGCAATAAGGCAGTTTATTAGTCAAGCAAATAGGCAGGCAATTAGGCAGGCAATTAGGCAGGTAATTAAGCAGGCAATTATGCAGTTAATTAGGCAAGCAATTAGGCAGGCAATAAGGCAGTTAATTAGACAGGCAATTAAGCAGATGATTAGGCAGGCAATTAGGCAGATAATTAAGCAGGCAATTAGGCAGTTAATTAGGCGGTCAATTAGGCAGGCAATTAGGCAGGCAATTAGGCAATAAGGCAGTTAATTAGGCAGGCAGTTGGGCAGTTAATAAGGAAGTTAAATATACAGGCAATTAGGCATTTAATTAGGCAGTTAATTAGGCAGGCAATTGTGCAGTTAATTAGGTAGTTAATAAGACAGGCAATAAGGCAGGCAATTAGGCAGATAATTAGATAGTCAAATAGGCAGATAATAAGGCAGGAAATTAGGCAGTTAATTAGGCAGGCAATCAGGCAGGCAATTAGGAAGTTAATTAGGCAGGCAATTAGGCAGGCAATAAGGCAGGTAATTAAGCAGGCAATCAGGCAGGCAATTAGGCAGTTTATTAGTCAAGCAATTAGGCAGGCAATTAGGCAGGCAATTAGGCAGTTATTTAGGCAGGCAATAGGGCAATTAATTAGGCAGTTAATTGGACAGGCAATTAGGAAGTTAATTAGGCTGTCAATTAGGCAGGCAATTGGGCAGTTAATTAGGTAGTTAATTAGGCAGGCAATTGGGCAGTTTATTAGGCAGTTATTAGGCATGCAATTAAGCAGATAATTAAGCAGATAATTTGGCAGGCAATAAGGCAGATAAATAAGCAGGCAATTAGGCGGTTAATTAGGCGGTCAATTAGGCAGGCAATTAGGCAGTTAATTAGGCAGACAATTGGGCAGTTAATTAGGCGGTTAATTATACAGGCAATTAGGCATTTAATTAGGAGTTAATTAGGCAGGCAATTGGGCAGTTAATTAGGCGGTTAATTATACAGGCAATTAGGCATTTAATTAGGAGTTAATTAGGCAGGCAATTAGCTGATAATAAGGCAGGCAATTAGGCAGTTAATTAGGCAGGCAATTAGGCAGTTAATTAGGCGGTCAATTAGGTAGGCAATTGGGCAGTTAATTAGGCAGTTAATTAGGCAGGCAATAGGGCAGTTAATAAGGCAGTTAATAAGGCAGTTAATTAGGCAGGCAATTAAGCAGATAATTTGGCAGTAAATTAGGCAGGCAATTAAGCAGATAAATAGGCAGGCAATTATGCAGATAATTAAGCAGGCAATTAGGCAGTTAATTAGGCTGTCAATTAGGCAGGCAATTGGGCAGTTGATTAGGCGGTCAATTAGGCAGACAATTGGGCAGTTAATTAGGCAGTTAATTAGGCAGGCAATTGGGCATGCAATTAGGCAGTTAATTAGGCAGTTAATTAGGCAGGCAATTGGGCAGTTAATTAGGCAGTTAATTAGACAGGCAATTAGGCATTTAATTAGGAGTTTATTAGGCAGGCAATTAAGCAGATAATTAGGCAGGCAATTAGGCAGGCAATTAGGCAGTTAATTAGGCAGGCCATTGGGCAGTTAATTAGGCAGTTAATTAGGCAGGCAATTGTGCAGTTAATTAGGTAGTTAATTAGGCAAGCAATTAGGCAGGCAATTAGGCAGTTAATTAGGCAGGCAATTAAGCAGATAATTAAGCAGTTAATTAGGCAGTTAATTAGGCGGTCAATTAGGCAGGCAGTTAATTTGGCAGGCATTTAGGCGGTTAATTAGACAGGCAATTAGGCATTTAATTAGAAGTAAATTAGGCAGGCAATTAAGCAGATAATTAGGCAGGCAATTAAAAGGCAATTAGGCAGTTAATTAGGCAGGCAATTAGGCAGGCACTTAGGCAGTTAATTAGGCAGTTAATTATGCAGGCAATTGGGCTGTTTATTAGGCAGGCAATTGGGCAGACAATTAAGCAGGCACTTAGGCAGTTAATTAGGCAGGCAATTAGGCTGATAATAAGGCAGGCTATTAGGCATACAATTAGGCAGGCAATTAGGCAGTTAATTAGGCGGTAAATTTGGCAGGCAGTTAATTAGGCAGTTAATTAGGCGGTTAATTAGACAGGCAATTAGGCATTTAATTAGGCAGTTAATTAGGTAGGCAATTGTGCAGTTAATTAGGCAGTTAATTAGGCAAATAATTAGGCAGACAATAAAGCAGTTTATTAGGCAGTTAATTAGGCAGGCAATTAAGCAGATAATTAAGCATATAATTAGGCAGGCAATTGGGCAGATAATTAAGCAGGCAATTAGGTGGTTAATTAGGCGGTCAATTAAGCAGGCAATTAGGCAGTTAATTAAACAGGCAATTGGGCAGTTAATTAGGCAGTTAATTAGACAGGCAATTAGGCATTTAATTAGGAGTTAATTAGGCAGGCAATTAAGCAGATAATTAGGCAGGCAATTAAAAAGGCAATTAGGCAGTTAGTTAGGCAGGCAATTAGGCAGGCACTTAGGCAGTTAATTAGGCAGTTAATTAGGTAGGCAATTGGGCAGTTAATTAGGCAGGCAATTGGGCAGGCAATAAGGCAGTTAATTAGACAGGCAATTAGGCAGGCACTTAGGCAGTTAATTAGGCAGGCAATTAGGCTGATAATAAGGCAGGCAATTAGGCAGTTAATTAGGTAGGCAATTAGGCAGTTAATAAAGCGGTCAATTAGGCAGGCAATTGGGCAGTTAATTAGGCAGTTAATTAGGCAGGCAATTGGGCAGTTAATTAGGCAGTTAATTAGGCAGGTAATTAAGCAGATAATTAGGCAGTTAATTAAGCAGGCAATTATGCAGTTAATTAGGCTGTCAATTAGGCAGGCAATTGGGCAGTTGATTAGGCGGTCAATTAGGCAGATAATTGGGCAGTTAATTAGGCAGGCAGTTGGGCAGGCAATTAGGCAGTTAATTAGTCAGTTAATTAGGCAGGCAATTGGGCAGTTAATTAGGCAGGCAATTAGGCAATTAATTAGGCAGGCCATTGGGCAGTTAATTAGGCAGTTAATTAGGCAGGCAATTTGGCAGTTAATTTGGCAGTTAATTAGACAGGCAATTAGGCATTTCATTAGGCCGTTAATTAGGCAGGCAATTGTGCAGTTAATTAGGTAGTTAATTAGGCAGGCAACTAGGGAGGCAATTAGGCAGTTAATTAGGCAGGCAATTAGGCAGATAATTAAGCAGGCAATTAGGCAGTTAATAAGCCTGGCAATTATCCAGGCACTTAGGCGGTTAATTAGGCAGGCAATTAGGCAGATAATAAAGCAGACAATTAGGCAGGCAATTAGGCAGGGAATTAGGCAGTTAATTAGGCAGGCAATTGGGCATGCAATTGGACAGTTATTTAGGCAGTTAATAAGGCAGGCAATTGGGCAGTTAATTAGGCAGTTAATTAGGCAGGCAATTAAGCAGATAATTAGGCAGGCAATTAGGCAGTTTATTAGTCAAGCAATTAGGCAGGCAATTAGGCAGGCAATTAGGCAGGTTTTTAAGCAGGCAATTATGCAGTTAATTAGGCAAGCATTTAGGCAAGCAGGCAATTATGCAGTTAATTAGGCAAGCAATTAGGCAAGCAGGCAATTTGGCAGGCAGGTAAATAATCAGGCAATTAAACAGTTAATTAGGCAGGCAGCCAATTTGGCAGGTAATTAGGCTGGTAATTAGG
>NW_026963091.1:7500-21743 GCF_032445375.1 Bacillus rossius redtenbacheri | reverse complement strand
GGGAGAATTTTTTCTAGCTAACCGATTGAAATTTTCAAAGTACCAATTGCCTCGAAAACAACCACGAACGTAAAACAACCACGAACGGAAAACAACCACGAACGACAACAACCACGAACGACAACAACCACGAACGACAACAACCACGAACGGAAAACAACCCCGAACGACAACAACCACGAACGCACAACAACCACGAATGAAAACAACCACGAACGGTAAACAACCACGAACGAAAACAACCACGAACGAAAACCACCTCGTTCGTGGTTGTTCGCCTTGTGGGGCGAATCGGGACATCATGCAAATAGCTGGAGACATTCTCCCGGCGATCGAGGCCTCGGCGCCCGGGAAAAATGCCCGCGCTCGGGCGTTGTGGGCACCCATTGCATGGCCCATTTTGGGTTATATAGGGGGTAGTGGTGTCCCGAGGGGGAAAAAATTAACATGTTAAATACTGCTCCCAGGCAATTGTAAAATGTCTCGGCGACGGAAGGCACCACTACCCGGCATATTTCCGCCCCTCGGACTCCGTGCGCCAGCCTGTAATAGCGAATCGGGACTTAGAAAAAATTCGAGCAGAGAGCCAGAAAATTCTCCCGGCGATGGAGGCCTCCGCGGCCGAGGAAATTGTCATTGGTGATTTTGCATGTTAAATTAACATGTGTATTAACACAGGCTTGGAGAAGCAAGCCTGCGGGACTCTGCAATACATTGAGCGGGGAGCCAGAAAATTCTGGCGGCGACCGAGGCCTCCGCGGCCGGGAGAACTCTCGGCGCTCGGGCTCCGCGTCTACACATGGGGAGCGGGCAGCCAGAAAATTCTGGCGGCGACCGAGGCCTCCGCGGCCGAGGAAATGGTCCTTGGTGATTTTACATGTTAAATTAACATGTGTATTAACACAGGCTGGGAGAAGCAAGCCTGCGGGTCGCTGCAATATATTGAGCGGGGAGCCAGAAATTTCTGGCGGCGACCGAGGCCTCCGCGGCCGGGGAAATAATCCTCGGTAATTTTACATGTTAAATTAACATGTGTATTAACACAGGCTTGGAGAAGCAAGCCTGCGGGACTCTGCAATACATTGAGCGGGGAGCCAGAAATTTCTGGCGGCGACCGAGGCCTCTGCGGCCGGGATAATAATCCTTGGTAATTTTACATGTTAAATTAACATGTGTATTAACACAGGCTGGGAGAACTAGGCATTCTGGACTTTGAAAAATTTCGAGCAGGGGCCGGAGAAATTCTCCCGGCGACCGAGGCCTCCGCGGCCGGGAGAACTCTCGGCGCTCGGGCAGCGCGTCTACCCATGGGGAGCGGGCAGCCAGAAAATTCTGGCGGCGACCGAGGCCTCCGCGGCCGAGGAAAAGGTCATTGGTAATATTACATGTTAAATTAACATGTGTATTAACACATGCTGGGAGAAGCAGGCATTCTGGACTTTGAAAAATTTCGAGCAGGGGCCGGAGAAATTCTCCCGGCGACCGAGGCCTCCGCGGCCGGGAGAACTCTCGGCGCTCGGGCTCCGCGTCTACCAATGGGGAGCGGGCAGCCAGAAAATTCTGGCGGCGACCGAGGCCTCCGCGGCCGAGGAAATGGTCCTTGTTGATTTTACATGTTAAATTAACATGTGTATTAACACAGGCTGGGAGAAGCAAGCCTGCGGGACTCTGCAATACATTGAGCGGGGAGCCAGAAAATTCTGGCGGCGACCGAGGCCTCCGCGGCCGAGGAAATGGTCCTCAATGATTTTACATGTTAAATTATCATGTGTATTAACACAGGCTGGGAGAAGCAAGCCTGCGGGACTCTGCAATACATTGAGCGGGGAGCCAGAAAATTCTGGCGGCGACCGAGGCCTCCGCGGCCGGGGAAATAATCCTCGGTAATTTTACATGTTAAATTAACATGTGTATTAACACAGGCTGGGAGAAGCAGGCATTCTGGACTTTGAAAAATTTCGAGCAGGGGCCGGAGAAATTCTCCCGGCGACCGAGGCCTCCGCGGCCGGGAGAACTTCGGCGCTCGGGCTCCGCGTGTACCCGCCGCAAGGCCCATTTTGGGTTATATAGGGGGTAGTGGTGTCTCTGGAGGGAAAAAATACACGGTAAATATTGCAGCCAGAGCCTATGGCAATCTGTTGGCGACCGAGGCCTCCACACGCCGGCAAATTTTCGGCTCTCGGACTGTGTGTATTCCACTGGAGACAGGCCTGCGGGACTCTGTAATATATTGAGCCGGGAGCCAGAAAATTCTGGCGGCGACCGAGGCCTCCGCGGCCGGGGAAATAATCCTCGGTAATTTTACATGTTAAATTAACATGTGTATTAACACAGGCTGGGAGAAGCAAGCCTGCGGGTCGCTGCAATATATTGAGCGGGGAGCCAGAAAATTCTGGCGGCGACCGAGGCCTCCGCGGCCGGGGAAATAATCCTCGGTAATTTTACATGTTAAATTAACATGTGTATTAACACAGGCTTGGAGAAGCAAGCCTGCGGGACTCTGCAATACATTGAGCGGGGAGCCAGAAAATTCTGGCGGCGACCGCGGCCTCTGCGGCCAGGGAAATAATCCTCGGTAATTTTACATGTTAAATAACCATGTGTATTAACACAGGCTGGGAGAAGCAAGCATGCGGGACTCTGCAATATATTGAGCAGGGAGCCAGAAAATTCTGGCTGCGACCGAGGCCTCTGCGGCCGAGGAAATGGTCATTGGTAATTTTACATGTTAAATTAACATGTGTTTTAACACAGGCTGGGAGATGCAGGCATTCTGGACTTAGAAAAATTTCGAGCAGGGGCCCGAGAAATTCTCCCGGCGACCGAGGCCTCTGCGGCCGGGAGAACTCTCGAAAACCACCTCGTTCGTGGTTGTTTGCCGTGCGGGGCGAATCGGGAAATCTAGCAAATAGCTGAAGACATTCTCCCGGCGATGGAGGCCTCGGCGGCCGGGAAAAACGCCCGCGCTCGGGCGTTGCGCGCCCCCTTGGCAAGGCCCATTTTGGGTTATATAGGGGGTAGTGGTGTCCCGAGGGGAAAAAATTAACATGTTAAATACTGCTCCCAGGCAATTGTAAAATGTCTCGGCGACGGAAGGCACCACTACCCGGCATATTTACGCCCCTCGGACTCCGTGCGCCAGCCTGTAATAGCGAATCGGGACTTAGAAAAAAAATTCGAGCAGGGAGCCAGAACATTTTCCCGGCGATCGAGGCCTCCGCGGCCGAGGAATTTGTCATTGGTGATTTTGCATGTTAAATTAACATGTGTATTAACACAGGCTTGGAGAAGCAAGCCTGCGGGACTCTGCAATACATTGAGCGGGCAGCCAGAAAATTCTGGCGGCGACCGTGGCCTCCGCGGCCGGGGAAATAATCCTCTGTAATTTTACATGTTAAATTAACATGTGTATTAACACAGGCTTGGAGAAGCAAGCCTGCGGGACTCTGCAATACATTGAGCGGGGAGCCAGAAATTTCTGGCGGCGACCGAGGCCTCTGCGGCCGGGATAATAATCCTTGGTAATTTTACATGTTAAATTAACATGTGTATTAACACAGGCTGGGAGAACTAGGCATTCTGGACTTTGAAAAATTTCGAGCAGGGGCCGGAGAAATTCTCCCGGCGACCGAGGCCTCCGCGGCCGGGAGAACTCTCGGCGCTCGGGCTCCGCGTCTACCCATGGGGAGCGGGCAGCCAGAAAATTCTGGCGGCGACCGAGGCCTCCGCGGCCGAGGAAAAGGTCATTGGTAATATTACATGTTAAATTAACATGTGTATTAACACATGCTGGGAGAAGCAGGCATTCTGGACTTTGAAAAATTTCGAGCAGGGGCCGGAGAAATTCTCCCGGCGACCGAGGCCTCCGCGGCCGGGAGAACTCTCGGCGCTCGGGCTCCGCGTCTACCCTTGGGGAGCGGGCAGCCAGAAAATTCTGGCGGCGACCGAGGCCTCCGCGGCCGAGGAAATGGTCCTTGGTGATTTTACATGTTAAATTAACATGTGTATTAACACAGGCTGGGAGAAGCAGGCATTCTGGACTTTGGAAAATTTCGAGCAGGGGCCGGAGAAAATCTCCCGGCGACCGAGGCCTCTGCGGCCGGGAGAACTCTCGGCGCTCGGGCTCCGGGTGTACCCGCGGCAAGGCCCATTTTGTGTTATATAGGGGGTAGTGGTGTCCCGAGGGGGAAAAAATTAACATGTTAAATACTGCTTCCAGGCAATAGGAAAATGTCTCGGCGACGGAACACACCACTACCCGGCGAATTCCCGCCCCTCGGACTCCGTGCGCCAGCTAGTAAGAGCGAATCGGGACTTGGAAAAAATTTTATCGGGGAGCCAGAAAATTCTCCCGGCGATCAAGGCAATCACCGCCGGGAGAATTTTTTCTAGCTAACCGATTGAAATTTTCAAAGTACCAATTGCCTCGAAAACAACCACGAACGTAAAACAACCACGAACGGAAAACAACCACGAACGACAACAACCACGAACGACAACAACCACGAACGACAACAACCACGAACGGAAAACAACCCCGAACGACAACAACCACGAACGCACAACAACCACGAATGAAAACAACCACGAACAGTAAACAACCACGAACGAAAACAACCACGAACGAAAACCACCTCGTTCGTGGTTGTTCGCCTTGTGGGGCGAATCGGGACATCATGCAAATAGCTGGAGACATTCTCCCGGCGATCGAGGCCTCGGCGCCCGGGAAAAATGCCCGCGCTCGGGCGTTGTGGGCACCCATTGCATGGCCCATTTTGGGTTATATAGGGGGTAGTGGTGTCCCGAGGGGGAAAAAATTAACATGTTAAATACTGCTCCCAGGCAATTGTAAAATGTCTCGGCGACGGAAGGCACCACTACCCGGCATATTTCCGCCCCTCGGACTCCGTGCGCCAGCCTGTAATAGCGAATCGGGACTTAGAAAAAATTCGAGCAGAGAGCCAGAAAATTCTCCCGGCGATGGAGGCCTCCGCGGCCGAGGAAATTGTCATTGGTGATTTTGCATGTTAAATTAACATGTGTATTAACACAGGCTTGGAGAAGCAAGCCTGCGGGACTCTGCAATACATTGAGCGGGGAGCCAGAAAATTCTGGCGGCGACCGAGGCCTCCGCGGCCGGGAGAACTCTCGGCGCTCGGGCTCCGCGTCTACACATGGGGAGCGGGCAGCCAGAAAATTCTGGCGGCGACCGAGGCCTCCGCGGCCGAGGAAATGGTCCTTGGTGATTTTACATGTTAAATTAACATGTGTATTAACACAGGCTGGGAGAAGCAAGCCTGCGGGTCGCTGCAATATATTGAGCGGGGAGCCAGAAATTTCTGGCGGCGATCGAGGCCTCCGCGGCCGGGGAAATAATCCTCGGTAATTTTACATGTTAAATTAACATGTGTATTAACACAGGCTTGGAGAAGCAAGCCTGCGGGTCTCTGCAATACATTGAGCGGGGAGCCAGAAATTTCTGGCGGCGACCGAGGCCTCTGCGGCCGGGATAATAATCCTTGGTAATTTTACATGTTAAATTAACATGTGTATTAACACAGGCTGGGAGAACTAGGCATTCTGGACTTTGAAAAATTTCGAGCAGGGGCCAGAGAAATTCTCCCGGCGACAGAGGCCTCCGCGGCCGGGAGAAATCTCGGCGCTCGGGCAGCGCGTCTACCCATGGGGAGCGGGCAGCCAGAAAATTCTGGCGGCGACCGAGGCCTCCGCGGACGAGGAAAAGGTCATTGGTAATATTACATGTTAAATTAACATGTGTATTAACACATGCTGGGAGAAGCAGGCATTCTGGACTTTGAAAAATTTCGAGCAGGGGCCGGAGAAATTCTCCCGGCGACCGAGGCCTCCGCGGCCGGGAGAACTCTCGGCGCTCGGGCTCCGCGTCTACCAATGGGGAGCGGGCAGCCAGAAAATTCTGGCGGCGACCGAGGCCTCCGCGGCCGAGGAAATGGTCCTTGTTGATTTTACATGTTAAATTAACATGTGTATTAACACAGGCTGGGAGAAGCAAGCCTGCGGGACTCTGCAATACATTGAGCGGGGAGCCAGAAAATTCTGGCGGCGACCGAGGCCTCCGCGGCCGAGGAAATGGTCCTCAATGATTTTACATGTTAAATTAACATGTGTATTAACACAGGCTGGGAGAAGCAAGCCTGCGGGACTCTGCAATACATTGAGCGGGGAGCCAGAAAATTCTGGCGGCGACCGAGGCCTCCGCGGCCGGGGAAATAATCCTCGGTAATTTTACATGTTAAATTAACATGTGTATTAACACAGGCTGGGAGAAGCAGGCATTCTGGACTTTGAAAAATTTCGAGCAGGGGCCGGAGAAATTCTCCCGGCGACCGAGGCCTCCGCGGCCGGGAGAACTTCGGCGCTCGGGCTCCGCGTGTACACGCCGCAAGGCCCATTTTGGGTTATATAGGGGGTAGTGGTGTCTCTGGAGGGAAAAAATACACGGTAAATATTGCAGCCAGAGCCTATGGCAATCTGTTGGCGACCGAGGCCTCCACACCCCGGCAAATTTTCGGCTCTCGGACTGTGTGTATTCCACTGGAGACAGGCCTGCGGGACTCTGTAATATATTGAGCCGGGAGCCAGAAAATTCTGGCGGCGACCGAAGCCTCCGCGGCCGGGGAAATAATCCTCGGTAATTTTACATGTTAAATTAACATGTGTATTAACACAGGCTGGGAGAAGCAAGCCTGCGGGTCGCTGCAATATATTGAGCGGGGAGCCAGAAAATTCTGGCGGCGACCGAGGCCTCCGCGGCCGGGGAAATAATCCTCGGTAATTTTACATGTTAAATTAACATGTGTATTAACACAGGCTTGGAGAAGCAAGCCTGCGGGACTCTGCAATACATTGAGCGGGGAGCCAGAAAATTCTGGCGGCGACCGCGGCCTCTGCGGCCAGGGAAATAATCCTCGGTAATTTTACATGTTAAATAACCATGTGTATTAACACAGGCTGGGAGAAGCAAGCATGCGGGACTCTGCAATATATTGAGCAGGGAGCCAGAAAATTCTGGCTGCGACCGAGGCCTCTGCGGCCGAGGAAATGGTCATTGGTAATTTTACATGTTAAATTAACATGTGTTTTAACACAGGCTGGGAGATGCAGGCATTCTGGACTTAGAAAAATTTCGAGCAGGGGCCCGAGAAATTCTCCCGGCGACCGAGGCCTCCGCGGCCGGGAGAACTCTCGAAAACCACCTCGTTCGTGGTTGTTTGCCGTGCGGGGCGAATCGGGAAATCTAGCAAATAGCTGAAGACATTCTCCCGGCGATGGAGGCCTCGGCGGCCGGGAAAAACGCCCGCGCTCGGGCGTTGCGCGCCCCCTTGGCAAGGCCCATTTTGGGTTATATAGGGGGTAGTGGTGTCCCGAGGGGAAAAAATTAACATGTTAAATACTGCTCCCAGGCAATTGTAAAATGTCTCGGCGACGGAAGGCACCACTACCCGGCATATTTACGCCCCTCGGACTCCGTGCGCCAGCCTGTAATAGCGAATCGGGACTTAGAAAAAAAATTCGAGCAGGGAGCCAGAACATTTTCCCGGCGATCGAGGCCTCCGCGGCCGAGGAATTTGTCATTGGTGATTTTGCATGTTAAATTAACATGTGTATTAACACAGGCTTGGAGAAGCAAGCCTGCGGGACTCTGCAATACATTGAGCGGGCAGCCAGAAAATTCTGGCGGCGACCGAGGCCTCCGCGGCCGGGGAAATAATCCTCTGTAATTTTACATGTTAAATTAACATGTGTATTAACACAGGCTTGGAGAAGCAAGCCTGCGGGACGCTGCAATACATTGAGCGGGGAGCCAGAAATTTCTGGCGGCGACCGAGGCCTCTGCGGCCGGGATAATAATCCTTGGTAATTTTACATGTTAAATTAACATGTGTATTAACACAGGCTGGGAGAACTAGGCATTCTAGACTTTGAAAAATTTCGAGCAGGGGCCGGAGAAATTCTCCCGGCGACCGAGGCCTCCGCGGCCGGGAGAACTCTCGGCGCTCGGGCTCCGCGTCTACCCATGGGGAGCGGGAAGCCAGAAAATTCTGGCGGCGACCGAGGCCTCCGCGGCCGAGGAAATGGTCCTTGGTGATTTTACATGTTAAATTAACATGTGTATTAACACAGGCTGGGAAAAGCAAGCCTGCGGGACTCTGCAATATATTGAGCGGGGAGCCAGAAAATTCTGGCGGCGACCGAGGCCTCCACGGCCGGGGAAATAATCCTCGGTAATTTAACATGTTAAATTAACATGTGTATTAACACAGGCTTGGAGAAGCATGCCTGCGGGACTCTGCAATACATTGAGCGGGGAGCCAGAAAATTCTGGCGGCGACCGAGGCCTCTGCGGCCGAGGAAATGGTCATTGGTAATTTTACATGTTAAATTAACATGTGTATTAACACAGGCTGGGAAAAGCAAGCCTGCGGGACTCTGCAATATATTGAGCGGGGAGCCAGAAAATTCTGGCGGCGACCGAGGCCTCCACGGCCGGGGAAATAATCCTCGGTAATTTAACATGTTAAATTAACATGTGTATTAACACAGGCTGGGAGAAGCAGGCATTCTGGACTTTGAAAAATTTCGAGCAGGGGCCGGAGAAATTCTCCCGGCGACCGAGGCCTCCGCGGCCGGGAGAACACTCGGCGCTCGGGCTCCGCGTGTACCCGCGGCAAGGCCCATGTTGGGTTATATAGGGGGTAGTGGTGTCCCGAGGGGGAAAAAATTAACATGTTAAATACAGCTTCCAGGCAATAGAAAAATGTCTCGGCGACGGAAGGCACCACTACCCGGCGAATTCCCGCCCCTCTGACTCCGTGCGCCAGCCTGTAATAGCGAATCGGGACTTAGAAAAAATTCGAGCAGGGAGCCAGACAATTCTGTCGGCGACCGAGGCCTCCGTGGCCGGGGAAATAATCCTCGGTAATTTTACATGTTAAATTAACATGTGTATTAACACAGGCTTGGAGAACCAAGCCTGCGGGACTCTGCAATACATTGAGCGGGGAGCCAGAAAATTCTGGCGGCGACCGAGGCCTCCGCGGCCGGGGAAATAATCCTCGGTAATTTTACATGTTAAATTAACATGTGTATTAACACAGGCTTGGAGAACCAAGCCTGCGGGACTCTGCAATACATTGAGAGGTGAGCCAGAAAATTCTGGCGGCGACCGAGGCCTCCGCGGCCGAGGAAATGGTCCTCGGTGATTTTACATGTTAAATTAACATGTGTATTAACACAGGCTGGGAGAAGCAAGCCTGCGGGACTCTGCAATATATTGAGCGGGGAGCCAGAAAATTCTGGCGGCGACCGAGGCCTCCACGGCCGGGGAAATAATCCTCGATAATTTAACATGTTAAATTAACATGTGTATTAACACAGGCTGGGAGAAGCAGGCATTCTGGACTTTGAAAAATTTCGAGCAGGGGCCGGAGAAATTCTCCCGGCGACCGAGGCCTCCGCGGCCGGGAGAACTTCGGCGCTCGGGCTCTGCGTGTACCCACCGCAAGGCCTATTTTGGGTTTTATAGGGGGTAGTGGTGTCTCTGGAGGGAAAAAATACACGGTAAATATTGCAGCCAGAGCCTATGGCAATCTGTTGGCGACCGAGGCCTCCACACCCCGGCAAATTTTCGGCTCTCGGACTGTGTGTATTCCACTGGAGACAGGCCTGCGGGACTCTGTAATATATTGAGCCGGGAGCCAGAAAATTCTGGCGGCGACCGAGGCCTCCGCGGCCGAGGAAAAGGTCATTGGTAAAATTACATGTTAAATTAACATGTGTATTAACACAGGCTGGGAGAAGCAGGCATTCTGGACTTAGAAAAATTTCGAGCAGGGGCCCGAGAAATTCTCCCGGCTACGAGGCCTCCGCGGCCGGGAGAACTCTCGGCGCTCGGGCTCCGCGTCTACACATGGGGAGCGGGCAGCCAGAAAATTCTGGCGGCGACCGAGGCCTCCGCGGCCGAGGAAATGGTCCTTGGTGATTTTACATGTTAAATTAACATGTGTATTAACACAGGCTGGGAGAAGCAAGCCTGCGGGTCGCTGCAATATATTGAGCGGGGAGCCAGAAATTTCTGGCGGCGACCGAGGCCTCCGCGGCCGGGGAAATAATCCTCGGTAATTTTACATGTTAAATTAACATGTGTATTAACACAGGCTTGGAGAAGCAAGCATGCGGGACTCTGCAATATATTGAGCAGGGAGCCAGAAAATTCTGGCTGCGACCGAGGCCTCTGCGGCCGAGGAAATGGTCATTGGTAATTTTACATGTTAAATTAACATGTGTTTTAACACAGGCTGGGAGATGCAGGCATTCTGGACTTAGAAAAATTTCGAGCAGGGGCCAGGGAAATTCTCCCTGCGACCGAGGCCTCCGCGGCCGGGAGAACTCTCGAAAACCACCTCGTTCGTGGTTGTTTGTCGTGCGGGGCGAATCGGGAAATCTAGCAAATAGCTGAAGACATTCTCCCGGCGATGGATGGTCTCGGCGGCCGGGAAAAACGCCCGCGCTCGGGCGTTGCGCGCCCCCTTGGCAAGGCCCATTTTGCGTTATATAGGGGGTAGTGGTGTCACGAGGGGAAAAAATTAACATGTTAAATACTGCTCCCAGGCAATTGTAAAATGTCTCGGCGACGGAAGGCACCACTACCCGGCATATTTACGCCCCTCGGACTCCGTGCGCCAGCCTGTAATAGCGAATCGGGACTTAGAAAAAAAATTCGAGCAGGGAGCCAGAACATTTTCCCGGCGATCGAGGCCTCCGCGGCCGAGGAATTTGTCATTGGTGATTTTGCATGTTAAATTAACATGTGTATTAACACAGGCTTGGAGAAGCAAGCCTGCGGGACTCTGCAATACATTGAGCGGGCAGCCAGAAAATTCTGGCGGCGACCGAGGCCTCCGCGGCCGGGGAAATAATCCTCTGTAATTTTACATGTTAAATTAACATGTGTATTAACACAGGCTTGGAGAAGCAAGCCTGCGGGACTCTGCAATACATTGAGCGGGGAGCCAGAAATTTCTGGCGGCGACCGAGGCCTCTGCGGCCGGGATAATAATCCTTGGTAATTTTACATGTTAAATTAACATGTGTATTAACACAGGCTGGGAGAACTAGGCATTCTGGACTTTGAAAAATTTCGAGCAGGGGCCGGAGAAATTCTCCCGGCGACCGAGGCCTCCGCGGCCGGGAGAACTCTCGGCGCTCGGGCTCCGCGTCTACCCATGGGGAGCGGGCAGCCAGAAAATTCTGGCGGCGACCGAGGCCTCCGCGGCCGAGGAAAAGGTCATTGGTAATATTACATGTTAAATTAACATGTGTATTAACACATGCTGGGAGAAGCAGGCATTCTGGACTTTGAAAAATTTCGAGCAGGGGCCGGAGAAATTCTCCCGGCGACCGAGGCCTCCGCGGCCGGGAGAACTCTCGGCGCTTGGGCAGCGCGTCTACCCATGGGGAGCGGGCAGCCAGAAAATTCTGGCGGTGACCGAGGCCTCCGCGGCCGAGGAAATGGTCCTTGGTGATTTTACATGTTAAATTAACATGTGTATTAACACAGGCTGGGAGAAGCAGGCATTCTGGACTTAGAAAAATTTCGAGCAGGGGCCGTTGAAATTCTCCCGGCGACCGAGGCCTCCGCGGCCGGGAGAACTCTCGGCGCTCGGGCTCCGCGTGTACACGCGTCAAGGCCCATTTTGGGTTATATAGGGTGTAGTGGTGTCTCTGGAGGGAAAAAATACACGGTAAATATTGCAGCCAGAGCCTATGGCAATCTGTTGGCGACCGAGGCCTCCACACCCCGGCAAATTTTCGGCTCTCGGACTGTGTGTATTCCACTGGAGACAGGCCTGCGGGACTGTGCAGTATATTGAGCGGGGAGCCAGGAAAATCTCCCGGCGACCGAGGCCTCCGCGGCCGAGGAAATGGTAATTGGTGGTTTTGCATGTAAAATTAACATGTGTATTAACACAAGCTGGGATGAGAGGAATTTGGCGGCGACCGAGGCCTCCTCACCCCGGCAAAATATCAGCTACCGGGCTCTGCATATTCCTACAGAAGCAGGCCTGCAGGACTCTGCAATATATTGAGCGGGAACCAGAAAATTCTGGCGGCGACCGAGGCCTCCGCGGCCGAGGAAAATTGTCATTGGTGGTTTGCATGTAAAATTAACATGTGTATTAACACAAGCTGTGACCAGAGGAATTTGGCGGCGACCGGGGCCTCCACACCCCGGCAAAATATCAGCTACCGGGCTCTGCTTATTCACATTCAAGCAGGCATTAGGGACTCTGAAAAGTTTCGGGCGGGGAGCCAGAAAATTCTCCCGGCCACAGAGCCCTCCCTCCCGAGAGTCTGTGTAAATGCCTGTTATACAGGCCCCATGAATTCCAGCCTTATAGGTTATTTTAAGTCTCCGTTCGTGGTTGTTCGTAAACAACTGCGATTCGGGATTTTGACCTATTTCCTATGATCATGTTCCCGGAAGTTAGCCAGCCTCTTTCAGTCAAAATCTCATATTTTGGGTACCTTTGTGAACCCATCGATAGGCCCATTTTGGGTATATTAGGGGGACATGCAATCGGGAAAAATTGGAATTATTTGCAATATGGAAAGAATATGTACATAAATGAAAAGGGAGTCCCCCCGAGTTTTCTCGCCCTATATATATTGCAAAAATATCCAATTAATTATTGTGGAACCTGTAGCACCTTTCTATGAAGCAGAATTAACATTACAGAACGGTTTGAATGCTACCACCTCAGTTTCTCTACAATGCATTGGATTTCAAAGAGGTGAATTACTGTGGATGGTACTGTTGTATGGCTAACAAATCGTCTGGGAAACAATGCAGAATTAAATTAAGAAGGTTGTATGTTTTCTGTTACATGGTGGAGGTGCCCTCTAGTACACAGTAAAATGTTTTGTGGACTGCAGCTCCTTGAGGAATTAATTCAGTATGGGTCTTGTAGTGGTCTGAAAGTGGATGATGAAAAAGAATGTATAATGGTATTCAGAGCACCTCGCGGTGAAGCGGACATGCTACCTCAAAATGCTTGATTGATTCATGCCCAGTTCCCCCAAGAAGCGGTACATTGAAAAAATTGATTTACTTTGTGGATGATACTAGCAAATACTATCCGCTGGGGGAAGTAAGCAGAAATTTGGTGGTCGTATGTTTGTTACATGGTAGAGGTGCTTTCTAGTACACAATGAAATGCTTGGTGTACCGCTGCTCCTTGAAGAATTAATTCCATATGGGTCTAGCCGTGGTCTTAACTGTGAACACGAAGAACTATCTAAAGTGGCCTATCTGTCTGAACTGCAATACACAAGCTGCGAGCCAATGCTATACCTTTCTCAGGTAACGAGCTCTTGTGCGGCGATTCGATTGGATGCGAAATGGTGGGGAACGCGTGTCCGGTCGTCTTAACCAAGTAATGGTTCCCCTCTGTTAACAATGAAATGTTTGATGGATCGCAGCTCCCTGAGAGACAAGTTTCAAAGGGGTTAGTCGCGGTCTTCAATCCTGGCCAAGGTGCAGTCACCATCTATAAGAGATACCTGCTTTACTGAAGGGTAGCAAGAGTTCCCTTGCCCGCATGTTGCTCCGTGGGGGTATATCAGTATAAAGGTAGAAGAAGCCATGATCGGAGCTTCGGTGGATGAGATTGGCGGAGAAGACATGTTCTTGTCTATCTGGTAGATCAGGGGGGTGGCAGCTGATCCGGAGAAAGCAAGCGGACTCCCGATGTTCCGTCGACTCCCAATGTACACTTGAAACATGCACATTTGGGTGGCGAGGGGGCGTTGTGGCCATCCGAAAACATGTCTTCATCTCTCTTATTGGTGGACCGCTGCTCCTTGAAGAATTAATTCCATATGGGTCTAGTCTTGGTGATAACTGTGAACACTAAGAACTATCTAAAGTGGCCTATCTGTCTGAACTGCAATACACTAGCTGCGAGCCAATGCTATACCTTTCTTAGGTAACGAGCTCTTGTGCGGCAATTCGATTGGATGCGAAATGGTGGGGAACGCGTGTCCTATCGTCTTAACCAAGTAATGGTTCCCCTCTGTTAACAATGAAATGTTTGATGGATCGCAGCTCCCTGAGAGACAAGTTTCAAAGGGGTTAGTCGCGGTCTTCAATCCTGGCCAAGGTGCAGTCACCATCTATAAGAGATACCTGCTTTACTGAAGGG
>NW_026963090.1:10000-21787 GCF_032445375.1 Bacillus rossius redtenbacheri | reverse complement strand
AGGGGCCGGAGAAATTCTCCCGGCGACCGAGGCCTCCGCGGCCGGGAGAACTTCGGCGCTCGGGCTCCGCGTGTACCCGCCGCAAGGCCCATTTTGGGTTATATAGGGGGTAGTGGTGTCTCTGGAGGGAAAAAATACACGGTAAATATTGCAGCCAGAGCCTATGGCAATCTGTTGGCGACCGAGGCCTCCACACGCCGGCAAATTTTCGGCTCTCGGACTGTGTGTATTCCACTGGAGACAGGCCTGCGGGACTCTGTAATATATTGAGCCGGGAGCCAGAAAATTCTGGCGGCGACCGAGGCCTCCGCGGCCGGGGAAATAATCCTCGGTAATTTTACATGTTAAATTAACATGTGTATTAACACAGGCTGGGAGAAGCAAGCCTGCGGGTCGCTGCAATATATTGAGCGGGGAGCCAGAAAATTCTGGCGGCGACCGAGGCCTCCGCGGCCGGGGAAATAATCCTCGGTAATTTTACATGTTAAATTAACATGTGTATTAACACAGGCTTGGAGAAGCAAGCCTGCGGGACTCTGCAATACATTGAGCGGGGAGCCAGAAAATTCTGGCGGCGACCGCGGCCTCTGCGGCCAGGGAAATAATCCTCGGTAATTTTACATGTTAAATAACCATGTGTATTAACACAGGCTGGGAGAAGCAAGCATGCGGGACTCTGCAATATATTGAGCAGGGAGCCAGAAAATTCTGGCTGCGACCGAGGCCTCTGCGGCCGAGGAAATGGTCATTGGTAATTTTACATGTTAAATTAACATGTGTTTTAACACAGGCTGGGAGATGCAGGCATTCTGGACTTAGAAAAATTTCGAGCAGGGGCCCGAGAAATTCTCCCGGCGACCGAGGCCTCTGCGGCCGGGAGAACTCTCGAAAACCACCTCGTTCGTGGTTGTTTGCCGTGCGGGGCGAATCGGGAAATCTAGCAAATAGCTGAAGACATTCTCCCGGCGATGGAGGCCTCGGCGGCCGGGAAAAACGCCCGCGCTCGGGCGTTGCGCGCCCCCTTGGCAAGGCCCATTTTGGGTTATATAGGGGGTAGTGGTGTCCCGAGGGGAAAAAATTAACATGTTAAATACTGCTCCCAGGCAATTGTAAAATGTCTCGGCGACGGAAGGCACCACTACCCGGCATATTTACGCCCCTCGGACTCCGTGCGCCAGCCTGTAATAGCGAATCGGGACTTAGAAAAAAAATTCGAGCAGGGAGCCAGAACATTTTCCCGGCGATCGAGGCCTCCGCGGCCGAGGAATTTGTCATTGGTGATTTTGCATGTTAAATTAACATGTGTATTAACACAGGCTTGGAGAAGCAAGCCTGCGGGACTCTGCAATACATTGAGCGGGCAGCCAGAAAATTCTGGCGGCGACCGTGGCCTCCGCGGCCGGGGAAATAATCCTCTGTAATTTTACATGTTAAATTAACATGTGTATTAACACAGGCTTGGAGAAGCAAGCCTGCGGGACTCTGCAATACATTGAGCGGGGAGCCAGAAATTTCTGGCGGCGACCGAGGCCTCTGCGGCCGGGATAATAATCCTTGGTAATTTTACATGTTAAATTAACATGTGTATTAACACAG
Source organism: Bacillus rossius redtenbacheri (assembly GCF_032445375.1). Classification (NCBI taxonomy): domain Eukaryota; kingdom Metazoa; phylum Arthropoda; class Insecta; order Phasmatodea; family Bacillidae; genus Bacillus; species Bacillus rossius. Next base: position 20,191 of record NW_026963090.1, on the reverse strand, counting down.
GCTGGGAGAACTAGGCATTCTGGACTTTGAAAAATTTCGAGCAGGGGCCGGAGAAATTCTCCCGGCGACCGAGGCCTCCGCGGCCGGGAGAACTCTCGGCGCTCGGGCTCCGCGTCTACCCATGGGGAGCGGGCAGCCAGAAAATTCTGGCGGCGACCGAGGCCTCCGCGGCCGAGGAAAAGGTCATTGGTAATATTACATGTTAAATTAACATGTGTATTAACACATGCTGGGAGAAGCAGGCATTCTGGACTTTGAAAAATTTCGAGCAGGGGCCGGAGAAATTCTCCCGGCGACCGAGGCCTCCGCGGCCGGGAGAACTCTCGGCGCTCGGGCTCCGCGTCTACCCTTGGGGAGCGGGCAGCCAGAAAATTCTGGCGGCGACCGAGGCCTCCGCGGCCGAGGAAATGGTCCTTGGTGATTTTACATGTTAAATTAACATGTGTATTAACACAGGCTGGGAGAAGCAGGCATTCTGGACTTTGGAAAATTTCGAGCAGGGGCCGGAGAAAATCTCCCGGCGACCGAGGCCTCTGCGGCCGGGAGAACTCTCGGCGCTCGGGCTCCGGGTGTACCCGCGGCAAGGCCCATTTTGTGTTATATAGGGGGTAGTGGTGTCCCGAGGGGGAAAAAATTAACATGTTAAATACTGCTTCCAGGCAATAGGAAAATGTCTCGGCGACGGAACACACCACTACCCGGCGAATTCCCGCCCCTCGGACTCCGTGCGCCAGCTAGTAAGAGCGAATCGGGACTTGGAAAAAATTTTATCGGGGAGCCAGAAAATTCTCCCGGCGATCAAGGCAATCACCGCCGGGAGAATTTTTTCTAGCTAACCGATTGAAATTTTCAAAGTACCAATTGCCTCGAAAACAACCACGAACGTAAAACAACCACGAACGGAAAACAACCACGAACGACAACAACCACGAACGACAACAACCACGAACGACAACAACCACGAACGGAAAACAACCCCGAACGACAACAACCACGAACGCACAACAACCACGAATGAAAACAACCACGAACAGTAAACAACCACGAACGAAAACAACCACGAACGAAAACCACCTCGTTCGTGGTTGTTCGCCTTGTGGGGCGAATCGGGACATCATGCAAATAGCTGGAGACATTCTCCCGGCGATCGAGGCCTCGGCGCCCGGGAAAAATGCCCGCGCTCGGGCGTTGTGGGCACCCATTGCATGGCCCATTTTGGGTTATATAGGGGGTAGTGGTGTCCCGAGGGGGAAAAAATTAACATGTTAAATACTGCTCCCAGGCAATTGTAAAATGTCTCGGCGACGGAAGGCACCACTACCCGGCATATTTCCGCCCCTCGGACTCCGTGCGCCAGCCTGTAATAGCGAATCGGGACTTAGAAAAAATTCGAGCAGAGAGCCAGAAAATTCTCCCGGCGATGGAGGCCTCCGCGGCCGAGGAAATTGTCATTGGTGATTTTGCATGTTAAATTAACATGTGTATTAACACAGGCTTGGAGAAGCAAGCCTGCGGGACTCTGCAATACATTGAGCGGGGAGCCAGAAAATTCTGGCGGCGACCGAGGCCTCCGCGGCCGGGAGAACTCTCGGCGCTCGGGCTCCGCGTCTACACATGGGGAGCGGGCAGCCAGAAAATTCTGGCGGCGACCGAGGCCTCCGCGGCCGAGGAAATGGTCCTTGGTGATTTTACATGTTAAATTAACATGTGTATTAACACAGGCTGGGAGAAGCAAGCCTGCGGGTCGCTGCAATATATTGAGCGGGGAGCCAGAAATTTCTGGCGGCGATCGAGGCCTCCGCGGCCGGGGAAATAATCCTCGGTAATTTTACATGTTAAATTAACATGTGTATTAACACAGGCTTGGAGAAGCAAGCCTGCGGGTCTCTGCAATACATTGAGCGGGGAGCCAGAAATTTCTGGCGGCGACCGAGGCCTCTGCGGCCGGGATAATAATCCTTGGTAATTTTACATGTTAAATTAACATGTGTATTAACACAGGCTGGGAGAACTAGGCATTCTGGACTTTGAAAAATTTCGAGCAGGGGCCAGAGAAATTCTCCCGGCGACAGAGGCCTCCGCGGCCGGGAGAAATCTCGGCGCTCGGGCAGCGCGTCTACCCATGGGGAGCGGGCAGCCAGAAAATTCTGGCGGCGACCGAGGCCTCCGCGGACGAGGAAAAGGTCATTGGTAATATTACATGTTAAATTAACATGTGTATTAACACATGCTGGGAGAAGCAGGCATTCTGGACTTTGAAAAATTTCGAGCAGGGGCCGGAGAAATTCTCCCGGCGACCGAGGCCTCCGCGGCCGGGAGAACTCTCGGCGCTCGGGCTCCGCGTCTACCAATGGGGAGCGGGCAGCCAGAAAATTCTGGCGGCGACCGAGGCCTCCGCGGCCGAGGAAATGGTCCTTGTTGATTTTACATGTTAAATTAACATGTGTATTAACACAGGCTGGGAGAAGCAAGCCTGCGGGACTCTGCAATACATTGAGCGGGGAGCCAGAAAATTCTGGCGGCGACCGAGGCCTCCGCGGCCGAGGAAATGGTCCTCAATGATTTTACATGTTAAATTAACATGTGTATTAACACAGGCTGGGAGAAGCAAGCCTGCGGGACTCTGCAATACATTGAGCGGGGAGCCAGAAAATTCTGGCGGCGACCGAGGCCTCCGCGGCCGGGGAAATAATCCTCGGTAATTTTACATGTTAAATTAACATGTGTATTAACACAGGCTGGGAGAAGCAGGCATTCTGGACTTTGAAAAATTTCGAGCAGGGGCCGGAGAAATTCTCCCGGCGACCGAGGCCTCCGCGGCCGGGAGAACTTCGGCGCTCGGGCTCCGCGTGTACACGCCGCAAGGCCCATTTTGGGTTATATAGGGGGTAGTGGTGTCTCTGGAGGGAAAAAATACACGGTAAATATTGCAGCCAGAGCCTATGGCAATCTGTTGGCGACCGAGGCCTCCACACCCCGGCAAATTTTCGGCTCTCGGACTGTGTGTATTCCACTGGAGACAGGCCTGCGGGACTCTGTAATATATTGAGCCGGGAGCCAGAAAATTCTGGCGGCGACCGAAGCCTCCGCGGCCGGGGAAATAATCCTCGGTAATTTTACATGTTAAATTAACATGTGTATTAACACAGGCTGGGAGAAGCAAGCCTGCGGGTCGCTGCAATATATTGAGCGGGGAGCCAGAAAATTCTGGCGGCGACCGAGGCCTCCGCGGCCGGGGAAATAATCCTCGGTAATTTTACATGTTAAATTAACATGTGTATTAACACAGGCTTGGAGAAGCAAGCCTGCGGGACTCTGCAATACATTGAGCGGGGAGCCAGAAAATTCTGGCGGCGACCGCGGCCTCTGCGGCCAGGGAAATAATCCTCGGTAATTTTACATGTTAAATAACCATGTGTATTAACACAGGCTGGGAGAAGCAAGCATGCGGGACTCTGCAATATATTGAGCAGGGAGCCAGAAAATTCTGGCTGCGACCGAGGCCTCTGCGGCCGAGGAAATGGTCATTGGTAATTTTACATGTTAAATTAACATGTGTTTTAACACAGGCTGGGAGATGCAGGCATTCTGGACTTAGAAAAATTTCGAGCAGGGGCCCGAGAAATTCTCCCGGCGACCGAGGCCTCCGCGGCCGGGAGAACTCTCGAAAACCACCTCGTTCGTGGTTGTTTGCCGTGCGGGGCGAATCGGGAAATCTAGCAAATAGCTGAAGACATTCTCCCGGCGATGGAGGCCTCGGCGGCCGGGAAAAACGCCCGCGCTCGGGCGTTGCGCGCCCCCTTGGCAAGGCCCATTTTGGGTTATATAGGGGGTAGTGGTGTCCCGAGGGGAAAAAATTAACATGTTAAATACTGCTCCCAGGCAATTGTAAAATGTCTCGGCGACGGAAGGCACCACTACCCGGCATATTTACGCCCCTCGGACTCCGTGCGCCAGCCTGTAATAGCGAATCGGGACTTAGAAAAAAAATTCGAGCAGGGAGCCAGAACATTTTCCCGGCGATCGAGGCCTCCGCGGCCGAGGAATTTGTCATTGGTGATTTTGCATGTTAAATTAACATGTGTATTAACACAGGCTTGGAGAAGCAAGCCTGCGGGACTCTGCAATACATTGAGCGGGCAGCCAGAAAATTCTGGCGGCGACCGAGGCCTCCGCGGCCGGGGAAATAATCCTCTGTAATTTTACATGTTAAATTAACATGTGTATTAACACAGGCTTGGAGAAGCAAGCCTGCGGGACGCTGCAATACATTGAGCGGGGAGCCAGAAATTTCTGGCGGCGACCGAGGCCTCTGCGGCCGGGATAATAATCCTTGGTAATTTTACATGTTAAATTAACATGTGTATTAACACAGGCTGGGAGAACTAGGCATTCTAGACTTTGAAAAATTTCGAGCAGGGGCCGGAGAAATTCTCCCGGCGACCGAGGCCTCCGCGGCCGGGAGAACTCTCGGCGCTCGGGCTCCGCGTCTACCCATGGGGAGCGGGAAGCCAGAAAATTCTGGCGGCGACCGAGGCCTCCGCGGCCGAGGAAATGGTCCTTGGTGATTTTACATGTTAAATTAACATGTGTATTAACACAGGCTGGGAAAAGCAAGCCTGCGGGACTCTGCAATATATTGAGCGGGGAGCCAGAAAATTCTGGCGGCGACCGAGGCCTCCACGGCCGGGGAAATAATCCTCGGTAATTTAACATGTTAAATTAACATGTGTATTAACACAGGCTTGGAGAAGCATGCCTGCGGGACTCTGCAATACATTGAGCGGGGAGCCAGAAAATTCTGGCGGCGACCGAGGCCTCTGCGGCCGAGGAAATGGTCATTGGTAATTTTACATGTTAAATTAACATGTGTATTAACACAGGCTGGGAAAAGCAAGCCTGCGGGACTCTGCAATATATTGAGCGGGGAGCCAGAAAATTCTGGCGGCGACCGAGGCCTCCACGGCCGGGGAAATAATCCTCGGTAATTTAACATGTTAAATTAACATGTGTATTAACACAGGCTGGGAGAAGCAGGCATTCTGGACTTTGAAAAATTTCGAGCAGGGGCCGGAGAAATTCTCCCGGCGACCGAGGCCTCCGCGGCCGGGAGAACACTCGGCGCTCGGGCTCCGCGTGTACCCGCGGCAAGGCCCATGTTGGGTTATATAGGGGGTAGTGGTGTCCCGAGGGGGAAAAAATTAACATGTTAAATACAGCTTCCAGGCAATAGAAAAATGTCTCGGCGACGGAAGGCACCACTACCCGGCGAATTCCCGCCCCTCTGACTCCGTGCGCCAGCCTGTAATAGCGAATCGGGACTTAGAAAAAATTCGAGCAGGGAGCCAGACAATTCTGTCGGCGACCGAGGCCTCCGTGGCCGGGGAAATAATCCTCGGTAATTTTACATGTTAAATTAACATGTGTATTAACACAGGCTTGGAGAACCAAGCCTGCGGGACTCTGCAATACATTGAGCGGGGAGCCAGAAAATTCTGGCGGCGACCGAGGCCTCCGCGGCCGGGGAAATAATCCTCGGTAATTTTACATGTTAAATTAACATGTGTATTAACACAGGCTTGGAGAACCAAGCCTGCGGGACTCTGCAATACATTGAGAGGTGAGCCAGAAAATTCTGGCGGCGACCGAGGCCTCCGCGGCCGAGGAAATGGTCCTCGGTGATTTTACATGTTAAATTAACATGTGTATTAACACAGGCTGGGAGAAGCAAGCCTGCGGGACTCTGCAATATATTGAGCGGGGAGCCAGAAAATTCTGGCGGCGACCGAGGCCTCCACGGCCGGGGAAATAATCCTCGATAATTTAACATGTTAAATTAACATGTGTATTAACACAGGCTGGGAGAAGCAGGCATTCTGGACTTTGAAAAATTTCGAGCAGGGGCCGGAGAAATTCTCCCGGCGACCGAGGCCTCCGCGGCCGGGAGAACTTCGGCGCTCGGGCTCTGCGTGTACCCACCGCAAGGCCTATTTTGGGTTTTATAGGGGGTAGTGGTGTCTCTGGAGGGAAAAAATACACGGTAAATATTGCAGCCAGAGCCTATGGCAATCTGTTGGCGACCGAGGCCTCCACACCCCGGCAAATTTTCGGCTCTCGGACTGTGTGTATTCCACTGGAGACAGGCCTGCGGGACTCTGTAATATATTGAGCCGGGAGCCAGAAAATTCTGGCGGCGACCGAGGCCTCCGCGGCCGAGGAAAAGGTCATTGGTAAAATTACATGTTAAATTAACATGTGTATTAACACAGGCTGGGAGAAGCAGGCATTCTGGACTTAGAAAAATTTCGAGCAGGGGCCCGAGAAATTCTCCCGGCTACGAGGCCTCCGCGGCCGGGAGAACTCTCGGCGCTCGGGCTCCGCGTCTACACATGGGGAGCGGGCAGCCAGAAAATTCTGGCGGCGACCGAGGCCTCCGCGGCCGAGGAAATGGTCCTTGGTGATTTTACATGTTAAATTAACATGTGTATTAACACAGGCTGGGAGAAGCAAGCCTGCGGGTCGCTGCAATATATTGAGCGGGGAGCCAGAAATTTCTGGCGGCGACCGAGGCCTCCGCGGCCGGGGAAATAATCCTCGGTAATTTTACATGTTAAATTAACATGTGTATTAACACAGGCTTGGAGAAGCAAGCATGCGGGACTCTGCAATATATTGAGCAGGGAGCCAGAAAATTCTGGCTGCGACCGAGGCCTCTGCGGCCGAGGAAATGGTCATTGGTAATTTTACATGTTAAATTAACATGTGTTTTAACACAGGCTGGGAGATGCAGGCATTCTGGACTTAGAAAAATTTCGAGCAGGGGCCAGGGAAATTCTCCCTGCGACCGAGGCCTCCGCGGCCGGGAGAACTCTCGAAAACCACCTCGTTCGTGGTTGTTTGTCGTGCGGGGCGAATCGGGAAATCTAGCAAATAGCTGAAGACATTCTCCCGGCGATGGAGGTCTCGGCGGCCGGGAAAAACGCCCGCGCTCGGGCGTTGCGCGCCCCCTTGGCAAGGCCCATTTTGCGTTATATAGGGGGTAGTGGTGTCACGAGGGGAAAAAATTAACATGTTAAATACTGCTCCCAGGCAATTGTAAAATGTCTCGGCGACGGAAGGCACCACTACCCGGCATATTTACGCCCCTCGGACTCCGTGCGCCAGCCTGTAATAGCGAATCGGGACTTAGAAAAAAAATTCGAGCAGGGAGCCAGAACATTTTCCCGGCGATCGAGGCCTCCGCGGCCGAGGAATTTGTCATTGGTGATTTTGCATGTTAAATTAACATGTGTATTAACACAGGCTTGGAGAAGCAAGCCTGCGGGACTCTGCAATACATTGAGCGGGCAGCCAGAAAATTCTGGCGGCGACCGAGGCCTCCGCGGCCGGGGAAATAATCCTCTGTAATTTTACATGTTAAATTAACATGTGTATTAACACAGGCTTGGAGAAGCAAGCCTGCGGGACTCTGCAATACATTGAGCGGGGAGCCAGAAATTTCTGGCGGCGACCGAGGCCTCTGCGGCCGGGATAATAATCCTTGGTAATTTTACATGTTAAATTAACATGTGTATTAACACAGGCTGGGAGAACTAGGCATTCTGGACTTTGAAAAATTTCGAGCAGGGGCCGGAGAAATTCTCCCGGCGACCGAGGCCTCCGCGGCCGGGAGAACTCTCGGCGCTCGGGCTCCGCGTCTACCCATGGGGAGCGGGCAGCCAGAAAATTCTGGCGGCGACCGAGGCCTCCGCGGCCGAGGAAAAGGTCATTGGTAATATTACATGTTAAATTAACATGTGTATTAACACATGCTGGGAGAAGCAGGCATTCTGGACTTTGAAAAATTTCGAGCAGGGGCCGGAGAAATTCTCCCGGCGACCGAGGCCTCCGCGGCCGGGAGAACTCTCGGCGCTTGGGCAGCGCGTCTACCCATGGGGAGCGGGCAGCCAGAAAATTCTGGCGGTGACCGAGGCCTCCGCGGCCGAGGAAATGGTCCTTGGTGATTTTACATGTTAAATTAACATGTGTATTAACACAGGCTGGGAGAAGCAGGCATTCTGGACTTAGAAAAATTTCGAGCAGGGGCCGTTGAAATTCTCCCGGCGACCGAGGCCTCCGCGGCCGGGAGAACTCTCGGCGCTCGGGCTCCGCGTGTACACGCGTCAAGGCCCATTTTGGGTTATATAGGGTGTAGTGGTGTCTCTGGAGGGAAAAAATACACGGTAAATATTGCAGCCAGAGCCTATGGCAATCTGTTGGCGACCGAGGCCTCCACACCCCGGCAAATTTTCGGCTCTCGGACTGTGTGTATTCCACTGGAGACAGGCCTGCGGGACTGTGCAGTATATTGAGCGGGGAGCCAGGAAAATCTCCCGGCGACCGAGGCCTCCGCGGCCGAGGAAATGGTAATTGGTGGTTTTGCATGTAAAATTAACATGTGTATTAACACAAGCTGGGATGAGAGGAATTTGGCGGCGACCGAGGCCTCCTCACCCCGGCAAAATATCAGCTACCGGGCTCTGCATATTCCTACAGAAGCAGGCCTGCAGGACTCTGCAATATATTGAGCGGGAACCAGAAAATTCTGGCGGCGACCGAGGCCTCCGCGGCCGAGGAAAATTGTCATTGGTGGTTTGCATGTAAAATTAACATGTGTATTAACACAAGCTGTGACCAGAGGAATTTGGCGGCGACCGGGGCCTCCACACCCCGGCAAAATATCAGCTACCGGGCTCTGCTTATTCACATTCAAGCAGGCATTAGGGACTCTGAAAAGTTTCGGGCGGGGAGCCAGAAAATTCTCCCGGCCACAGAGCCCTCCCTCCCGAGAGTCTGTGTAAATGCCTGTTATACAGGCCCCATGAATTCCAGCCTTATAGGTTATTTTAAGTCTCCGTTCGTGGTTGTTCGTAAACAACTGCGATTCGGGATTTTGACCTATTTCCTATGATCATGTTCCCGGAAGTTAGCCAGCCTCTTTCAGTCAAAATCTCATATTTTGGGTACCTTTGTGAACCCATCGATAGGCCCATTTTGGGTATATTAGGGGGACATGCAATCGGGAAAAATTGGAATTATTTGCAATATGGAAAGAATATGTACATAAATGAAAAGGGAGTCCCCCCGAGTTTTCTCGCCCTATATATATTGCAAAAATATCCAATTAATTATTGTGGAACCTGTAGCACCTTTCTATGAAGCAGAATTAACATTACAGAACGGTTTGAATGCTACCACCTCAGTTTCTCTACAATGCATTGGATTTCAAAGAGGTGAATTACTGTGGATGGTACTGTTGTATGGCTAACAAATCGTCTGGGAAACAATGCAGAATTAAATTAAGAAGGTTGTATGTTTTCTGTTACATGGTGGAGGTGCCCTCTAGTACACAGTAAAATGTTTTGTGGACTGCAGCTCCTTGAGGAATTAATTCAGTATGGGTCTTGTAGTGGTCTGAAAGTGGATGAAGTGGTGAAGCGGACATGCTACCTCAAAATGCTTGATTGATTCATGCCCAGTTCCCCCAAGAAGCGGTACATTGAAAAAATTGATTTACTTTGTGGATGATACTAGCAAATACTATCCGCTGGGGGAAGTAAGCAGAAATTTGGTGGTCGTATGTTTGTTACATGGTAGAGGTGCTTTCTAGTACACAATGAAATGCTTGGTGTACCGCTGCTCCTTGAAGAATTAATTCCATATGGGTCTAGCCGTGGTCTTAACTGTGAACACGAAGAACTATCTAAAGTGGCCTATCTGTCTGAACTGCAATACACAAGCTGCGAGCCAATGCTATACCTTTCTCAGGTAACGAGCTCTTGTGCGGCGATTCGATTGGATGCGAAATGGTGGGGAACGCGTGTCCGGTCGTCTTAACCAAGTAATGGTTCCCCTCTGTTAACAATGAAATGTTTGATGGATCGCAGCTCCCTGAGAGACAAGTTTCAAAGGGGTTAGTCGCGGTCTTCAATCCTGGCCAAGGTGCAGTCACCATCTATAAGAGATACCTGCTTTACTGAAGGGTAGCAAGAGTTCCCTTGCCCGCATGTTGCTCCGTGGGGGTATATCAGTATAAAGGTAGAAGAAGCCATGATCGGAGCTTCGGTGGATGAGATTGGCGGAGAAGACATGTTCTTGTCTATCTGGTAGATCAGGGGGGTGGCAGCTGATCCGGAGAAAGCAAGCGGACTC
>NW_026963089.1:0-17500 GCF_032445375.1 Bacillus rossius redtenbacheri | reverse complement strand
TTCGGATGGCCACAACGCCCCCTCGCCACCCAAATGTGCATGTTTTAAGTGTACATTGGGAGTCGACGGAACATCGGGAGTCCGCTTGCTTTCTCCGGATCAGCTGCCACCCCCCTGATCTACCAGATAGACAAGAACATGTCTTCTCCACCAATCTCATCCACCGAAGCTCCGATCATGGCTTCTTCTACCTTTATACTGATATACCCCCACGGAGCAACATGCGGGCAAGGGAACTCTTGCTACCCTTCAGTAAAGCAGGTATCTCTTATAGATGGTGACTGCACCTTGGCCAGGATTGAAGACCGCGACTAACCCCTTTGAAACTTGTCTCTCAGGGAGCTGCGATCCATCAAACATTTCATTGTTAACAGAGGGGAACCATTACTTGGTTAAGACGATAGGACACGCGTTCCCCACCATTTCGCATCCAATCGAATTGCCGCACAAGAGCTCGTTACCTAAGAAAGGTATAGCATTGGCTCGCAGCTAGTGTATTGCAGTTCAGACAGATAGGCCACTTTAGATAGTTCTTAGTGTTCACAGTTATCACCAAGACTAGACCCATATGGAATTAATTCTTCAAGGAGCAGCGGTCCACCAATAAGAGAGATGAAGACATGTTTTCGGATGGCCACAACGCCCCCTCGCCACCCAAATGTGCATGTTTCAAGTGTACATTGGGAGTCGACGGAACATCGGGAGTCCGCTTGCTTTCTCCGGATCAGCTGCCACCCCCCTGATCTACCAGATAGACAAGAACATGTCTTCTCCGCCAATCTCATCCACCGAAGCTCCGATCATGGCTTCTTCTACCTTTATACTGATATACCCCCACGGAGCAACATGCGGGCAAGGGAACTCTTGCTACCCTTCAGTAAAGCAGGTATCTCTTATAGATGGTGACTGCACCTTGGCCAGGATTGAAGACCGCGACTAACCCCTTTGAAACTTGTCTCTCAGGGAGCTGCGATCCATCAAACATTTCATTGTTAACAGAGGGGAACCATTACTTGGTTAAGACGACCGGACACGCGTTCCCCACCATTTCGCATCCAATCGAATCGCCGCACAAGAGCTCGTTACCTGAGAAAGGTATAGCATTGGCTCGCAGCTTGTGTATTGCAGTTCAGACAGATAGGCCACTTTAGATAGTTCTTCGTGTTCACAGTTAAGACCACGGCTAGACCCATATGGAATTAATTCTTCAAGGAGCAGCGGTACACCAAGCATTTCATTGTGTACTAGAAAGCACCTCTACCATGTAACAAACATACGACCACCAAATTTCTGCTTACTTCCCCCAGCGGATAGTATTTGCTAGTATCATCCACAAAGTAAATCAATTTTTTCAATGTACCGCTTCTTGGGGGAACTGGGCATGAATCAATCAAGCATTTTGAGGTAGCATGTCCGCTTCACCGCGAGGTGCTCTGAATACCATTATACATTCTTTTTCATCATCCACTTTCAGACCACTACAAGACCCATACTGAATTAATTCCTCAAGGAGCTGCAGTCCACAAAACATTTTACTGTGTACTAGAGGGCACCTCCACCATGTAACAGAAAACATACAACCTTCTTAATTTAATTCTGCATTGTTTCCCAGACGATTTGTTAGCCATACAACAGTACCATCCACAGTAATTCACCTCTTTGAAATCCAATGCATTGTAGAGAAACTGAGGTGGTAGCATTCAAACCGTTCTGTAATGTTAATTCTGCTTCATAGAAAGGTGCTACAGGTTCCACAATAATTAATTGGATATTTTTGCAATATATATAGGGCGAGAAAACTCGGGGGGACTCCCTTTTCATTTATGTACATATTCTTTCCATATTGCAAATAATTCCAATTTTTCCCGATTGCATGTCCCCCTAATATACCCAAAATGGGCCTATCGATGGGTTCACAAAGGTACCCAAAATATGAGATTTTGACTGAAAGAGGCTGGCTAACTTCCGGGAACATGATCATAGGAAATAGGTCAAAATCCCGAATCGCAGTTGTTTACGAACAACCACGAACGGAGACTTAAAATAACCTATAAGGCTGGAATTCATGGGGCCTGTATAACAGGCATTTACACAGACTCTCGGGAGGGAGGGCTCTGTGGCCGGGAGAATTTTCTGGCTCCCCGCCCGAAACTTTTCAGAGTCCCTAATGCCTGCTTGAATGTGAATAAGCAGAGCCCGGTAGCTGATATTTTGCCGGGGTGTGGAGGCCCCGGTCGCCGCCAAATTCCTCTGGTCACAGCTTGTGTTAATACACATGTTAATTTTACATGCAAACCACCAATGACAATTTTCCTCGGCCGCGGAGGCCTCGGTCGCCGCCAGAATTTTCTGGTTCCCGCTCAATATATTGCAGAGTCCTGCAGGCCTGCTTCTGTAGGAATATGCAGAGCCCGGTAGCTGATATTTTGCCGGGGTGAGGAGGCCTCGGTCGCCGCCAAATTCCTCTCATCCCAGCTTGTGTTAATACACATGTTAATTTTACATGCAAAACCACCAATTACCATTTCCTCGGCCGCGGAGGCCTCGGTCGCCGGGAGATTTTCCTGGCTCCCCGCTCAATATACTGCACAGTCCCGCAGGCCTGTCTCCAGTGGAATACACACAGTCCGAGAGCCGAAAATTTGCCGGGGTGTGGAGGCCTCGGTCGCCAACAGATTGCCATAGGCTCTGGCTGCAATATTTACCGTGTATTTTTTCCCTCCAGAGACACCACTACACCCTATATAACCCAAAATGGGCCTTGACGCGTGTACACGCGGAGCCCGAGCGCCGAGAGTTCTCCCGGCCGCGGAGGCCTCGGTCGCCGGGAGAATTTCAACGGCCCCTGCTCGAAATTTTTCTAAGTCCAGAATGCCTGCTTCTCCCAGCCTGTGTTAATACACATGTTAATTTAACATGTAAAATCACCAAGGACCATTTCCTCGGCCGCGGAGGCCTCGGTCACCGCCAGAATTTTCTGGCTGCCCGCTCCCCATGGGTAGACGCGCTGCCCAAGCGCCGAGAGTTCTCCCGGCCGCGGAGGCCTCGGTCGCCGGGAGAATTTCTCCGGCCCCTGCTCGAAATTTTTCAAAGTCCAGAATGCCTGCTTCTCCCAGCATGTGTTAATACACATGTTAATTTAACATGTAATATTACCAATGACCTTTTCCTCGGCCGCGGAGGCCTCGGTCGCCGCCAGAATTTTCTGGCTGCCCGCTCCCCATGGGTAGACGCGGAGCCCGAGCGCCGAGAGTTCTCCCGGCCGCGGAGGCCTCGGTCGCCGGGAGAATTTCTCCGGCCCCTGCTCGAAATTTTTCAAAGTCCAGAATGCCTAGTTCTCCCAGCCTGTGTTAATACACATGTTAATTTAACATGTAAAATTACCAAGGATTATTATCCCGGCCGCAGAGGCCTCGGTCGCCGCCAGAAATTTCTGGCTCCCCGCTCAATGTATTGCAGAGTCCCGCAGGCTTGCTTCTCCAAGCCTGTGTTAATACACATGTTAATTTAACATGTAAAATTACAGAGGATTATTTCCCCGGCCGCGGAGGCCTCGGTCGCCGCCAGAATTTTCTGGCTGCCCGCTCAATGTATTGCAGAGTCCCGCAGGCTTGCTTCTCCAAGCCTGTGTTAATACACATGTTAATTTAACATGCAAAATCACCAATGACAAATTCCTCGGCCGCGGAGGCCTCGATCGCCGGGAAAATGTTCTGGCTCCCTGCTCGAATTTTTTTTCTAAGTCCCGATTCGCTATTACAGGCTGGCGCACGGAGTCCGAGGGGCGTAAATATGCCGGGTAGTGGTGCCTTCCGTCGCCGAGACATTTTACAATTGCCTGGGAGCAGTATTTAACATGTTAATTTTTTCCCCTCGTGACACCACTACCCCCTATATAACGCAAAATGGGCCTTGCCAAGGGGGCGCGCAACGCCCGAGCGCGGGCGTTTTTCCCGGCCGCCGAGACCTCCATCGCCGGGAGAATGTCTTCAGCTATTTGCTAGATTTCCCGATTCGCCCCGCACGACAAACAACCACGAACGAGGTGGTTTTCGAGAGTTCTCCCGGCCGCGGAGGCCTCGGTCGCAGGGAGAATTTCCCTGGCCCCTGCTCGAAATTTTTCTAAGTCCAGAATGCCTGCATCTCCCAGCCTGTGTTAAAACACATGTTAATTTAACATGTAAAATTACCAATGACCATTTCCTCGGCCGCAGAGGCCTCGGTCGCAGCCAGAATTTTCTGGCTCCCTGCTCAATATATTGCAGAGTCCCGCATGCTTGCTTCTCCAAGCCTGTGTTAATACACATGTTAATTTAACATGTAAAATTACCGAGGATTATTTCCCCGGCCGCGGAGGCCTCGGTCGCCGCCAGAAATTTCTGGCTCCCCGCTCAATATATTGCAGCGACCCGCAGGCTTGCTTCTCCCAGCCTGTGTTAATACACATGTTAATTTAACATGTAAAATCACCAAGGACCATTTCCTCGGCCGCGGAGGCCTCGGTCGCCGCCAGAATTTTCTGGCTGCCCGCTCCCCATGTGTAGACGCGGAGCCCGAGCGCCGAGAGTTCTCCCGGCCGCGGAGGCCTCGTAGCCGGGAGAATTTCTCGGGCCCCTGCTCGAAATTTTTCTAAGTCCAGAATGCCTGCTTCTCCCAGCCTGTGTTAATACACATGTTAATTTAACATGTAATTTTACCAATGACCTTTTCCTCGGCCGCGGAGGCCTCGGTCGCCGCCAGAATTTTCTGGCTCCCGGCTCAATATATTACAGAGTCCCGCAGGCCTGTCTCCAGTGGAATACACACAGTCCGAGAGCCGAAAATTTGCCGGGGTGTGGAGGCCTCGGTCGCCAACAGATTGCCATAGGCTCTGGCTGCAATATTTACCGTGTATTTTTTCCCTCCAGAGACACCACTACCCCCTATAAAACCCAAAATAGGCCTTGCGGTGGGTACACGCAGAGCCCGAGCGCCGAAGTTCTCCCGGCCGCGGAGGCCTCGGTCGCCGGGAGAATTTCTCCGGCCCCTGCTCGAAATTTTTCAAAGTCCAGAATGCCTGCTTCTCCCAGCCTGTGTTAATACACATGTTAATTTAACATGTTAAATTATCGAGGATTATTTCCCCGGCCGTGGAGGCCTCGGTCGCCGCCAGAATTTTCTGGCTCCCCGCTCAATATATTGCAGAGTCCCGCAGGCTTGCTTCTCCCAGCCTGTGTTAATACACATGTTAATTTAACATGTAAAATCACCGAGGACCATTTCCTCGGCCGCGGAGGCCTCGGTCGCCGCCAGAATTTTCTGGCTCACCTCTCAATGTATTGCAGAGTCCCGCAGGCTTGGTTCTCCAAGCCTGTGTTAATACACATGTTAATTTAACATGTAAAATTACCGAGGATTATTTCCCCGGCCGCGGAGGCCTCGGTCGCCGCCAGAATTTTCTGGCTCCCCGCTCAATGTATTGCAGAGTCCCGCAGGCTTGGTTCTCCAAGCCTGTGTTAATACACATGTTAATTTAACATGTAAAATTACCGAGGATTATTTCCCCGGCCACGGAGGCCTCGGTCGCCGACAGAATTGTCTGGCTCCCTGCTCGAATTTTTTCTAAGTCCCGATTCGCTATTACAGGCTGGCGCACGGAGTCAGAGGGGCGGGAATTCGCCGGGTAGTGGTGCCTTCCGTCGCCGAGACATTTTTCTATTGCCTGGAAGCTGTATTTAACATGTTAATTTTTTCCCCCTCGGGACACCACTACCCCCTATATAACCCAACATGGGCCTTGCCGCGGGTACACGCGGAGCCCGAGCGCCGAGTGTTCTCCCGGCCGCGGAGGCCTCGGTCGCCGGGAGAATTTCTCCGGCCCCTGCTCGAAATTTTTCAAAGTCCAGAATGCCTGCTTCTCCCAGCCTGTGTTAATACACATGTTAATTTAACATGTTAAATTACCGAGGATTATTTCCCCGGCCGTGGAGGCCTCGGTCGCCGCCAGAATTTTCTGGCTCCCCGCTCAATATTTGCAGAGTCCCGCAGGCTTGCTTTTCCCAGCCTGTGTTAATACACATGTTAATTTAACATGTAAAATTACCAATGACCATTTCCTCGGCCGCAGAGGCCTCGGTCGCCGCCAGAATTTTCTGGCTCCCCGCTCAATGTATTGCAGAGTCCCGCAGGCATGCTTCTCCAAGCCTGTGTTAATACACATGTTAATTTAACATGTTAAATTACCGAGGATTATTTCCCCGGCCGTGGAGGCCTCGGTCGCCGCCAGAATTTTCTGGCTCCCCGCTCAATATATTGCAGAGTCCCGCAGGCTTGCTTTTCCCAGCCTGTGTTAATACACATGTTAATTTAACATGTAAAATCACCAAGGACCATTTCCTCGGCCGCGGAGGCCTCGGTCGCCGCCAGAATTTTCTGGCTTCCCGCTCCCCATGGGTAGACGCGGAGCCCGAGCGCCGAGAGTTCTCCCGGCCGCGGAGGCCTCGGTCGCCGGGAGAATTTCTCCGGCCCCTGCTCGAAATTTTTCAAAGTCTAGAATGCCTAGTTCTCCCAGCCTGTGTTAATACACATGTTAATTTAACATGTAAAATTACCAAGGATTATTATCCCGGCCGCAGAGGCCTCGGTCGCCGCCAGAAATTTCTGGCTCCCCGCTCAATGTATTGCAGCGTCCCGCAGGCTTGCTTCTCCAAGCCTGTGTTAATACACATGTTAATTTAACATGTAAAATTACAGAGGATTATTTCCCCGGCCGCGGAGGCCTCGGTCGCCGCCAGAATTTTCTGGCTGCCCGCTCAATGTATTGCAGAGTCCCGCAGGCTTGCTTCTCCAAGCCTGTGTTAATACACATGTTAATTTAACATGCAAAATCACCAATGACAAATTCCTCGGCCGCGGAGGCCTCGATCGCCGGGAAAATGTTCTGGCTCCCTGCTCGAATTTTTTTTCTAAGTCCCGATTCGCTATTACAGGCTGGCGCACGGAGTCCGAGGGGCGTAAATATGCCGGGTAGTGGTGCCTTCCGTCGCCGAGACATTTTACAATTGCCTGGGAGCAGTATTTAACATGTTAATTTTTTCCCCTCGGGACACCACTACCCCCTATATAACCCAAAATGGGCCTTGCCAAGGGGGCGCGCAACGCCCGAGCGCGGGCGTTTTTCCCGGCCGCCGAGGCCTCCATCGCCGGGAGAATGTCTTCAGCTATTTGCTAGATTTCCCGATTCGCCCCGCACGGCAAACAACCACGAACGAGGTGGTTTTCGAGAGTTCTCCCGGCCGCGGAGGCCTCGGTCGCCGGGAGAATTTCTCGGGCCCCTGCTCGAAATTTTTCTAAGTCCAGAATGCCTGCATCTCCCAGCCTGTGTTAAAACACATGTTAATTTAACATGTAAAATTACCAATGACCATTTCCTCGGCCGCAGAGGCCTCGGTCGCAGCCAGAATTTTCTGGCTCCCTGCTCAATATATTGCAGAGTCCCGCATGCTTGCTTCTCCCAGCCTGTGTTAATACACATGGTTATTTAACATGTAAAATTACCGAGGATTATTTCCCTGGCCGCAGAGGCCGCGGTCGCCGCCAGAATTTTCTGGCTCCCCGCTCAATGTATTGCAGAGTCCCGCAGGCTTGCTTCTCCAAGCCTGTGTTAATACACATGTTAATTTAACATGTAAAATTACCGAGGATTATTTCCCCGGCCGCGGAGGCCTCGGTCGCCGCCAGAATTTTCTGGCTCCCCGCTCAATATATTGCAGCGACCCGCAGGCTTGCTTCTCCCAGCCTGTGTTAATACACATGTTAATTTAACATGTAAAATTACCGAGGATTATTTCCCCGGCCGCGGAGGCTTCGGTCGCCGCCAGAATTTTCTGGCTCCCGGCTCAATATATTACAGAGTCCCGCAGGCCTGTCTCCAGTGGAATACACACAGTCCGAGAGCCGAAAATTTGCCGGGGTGTGGAGGCCTCGGTCGCCAACAGATTGCCATAGGCTCTGGCTGCAATATTTACCGTGTATTTTTTCCCTCCAGAGACACCACTACCCCCTATATAACCCAAAATGGGCCTTGCGGCGTGTACACGCGGAGCCCGAGCGCCGAAGTTCTCCCGGCCGCGGAGGCCTCGGTCGCCGGGAGAATTTCTCCGGCCCCTGCTCGAAATTTTTCAAAGTCCAGAATGCCTGCTTCTCCCAGCCTGTGTTAATACACATGTTAATTTAACATGTAAAATTACCGAGGATTATTTCCCCGGCCGCGGAGGCCTCGGTCGCCGCCAGAATTTTCTGGCTCCCCGCTCAATGTATTGCAGAGTCCCGCAGGCTTGCTTCTCCCAGCCTGTGTTAATACACATGTTAATTTAACATGTAAAATCATTGAGGACCATTTCCTCGGCCGCGGAGGCCTCGGTCGCCGCCAGAATTTTCTGGCTCCCCGCTCAATGTATTGCAGAGTCCCGCAGGCTTGCTTCTCCCAGCCTGTGTTAATACACATGTTAATTTAACATGTAAAATCAACAAGGACCATTTCCTCGGCCGCGGAGGCCTCGGTCGCCGCCAGAATTTTCTGGCTGCCCGCTCCCCATTGGTAGACGCGGAGCCCGAGCGCCGAGAGTTCTCCCGGCCGCGGAGGCCTCGGTCGCCGGGAGAATTTCTCCGGCCCCTGCTCGAAATTTTTCAAAGTCCAGAATGCCTGCTTCTCCCAGCATGTGTTAATACACATGTTAATTTAACATGTAATATTACCAATGACCTTTTCCTCGTCCGCGGAGGCCTCGGTCGCCGCCAGAATTTTCTGGCTGCCCGCTCCCCATGGGTAGACGCGCTGCCCGAGCGCCGAGATTTCTCCCGGCCGCGGAGGCCTCTGTCGCCGGGAGAATTTCTCTGGCCCCTGCTCGAAATTTTTCAAAGTCCAGAATGCCTAGTTCTCCCAGCCTGTGTTAATACACATGTTAATTTAACATGTAAAATTACCAAGGATTATTATCCCGGCCGCAGAGGCCTCGGTCGCCGCCAGAAATTTCTGGCTCCCCGCTCAATGTATTGCAGAGACCCGCAGGCTTGCTTCTCCAAGCCTGTGTTAATACACATGTTAATTTAACATGTAAAATTACCGAGGATTATTTCCCCGGCCGCGGAGGCCTCGATCGCCGCCAGAAATTTCTGGCTCCCCGCTCAATATATTGCAGCGACCCGCAGGCTTGCTTCTCCCAGCCTGTGTTAATACACATGTTAATTTAACATGTAAAATCACCAAGGACCATTTCCTCGGCCGCGGAGGCCTCGGTCGCCGCCAGAATTTTCTGGCTGCCCGCTCCCCATGTGTAGACGCGGAGCCCGAGCGCCGAGAGTTCTCCCGGCCGCGGAGGCCTCGGTCGCCGCCAGAATTTTCTGGCTCCCCGCTCAATGTATTGCAGAGTCCCGCAGGCTTGCTTCTCCAAGCCTGTGTTAATACACATGTTAATTTAACATGCAAAATCACCAATGACAATTTCCTCGGCCGCGGAGGCCTCCATCGCCGGGAGAATTTTCTGGCTCTCTGCTCGAATTTTTTCTAAGTCCCGATTCGCTATTACAGGCTGGCGCACGGAGTCCGAGGGGCGGAAATATGCCGGGTAGTGGTGCCTTCCGTCGCCGAGACATTTTACAATTGCCTGGGAGCAGTATTTAACATGTTAATTTTTTCCCCCTCGGGACACCACTACCCCCTATATAACCCAAAATGGGCCATGCAATGGGTGCCCACAACGCCCGAGCGCGGGCATTTTTCCCGGGCGCCGAGGCCTCGATCGCCGGGAGAATGTCTCCAGCTATTTGCATGATGTCCCGATTCGCCCCACAAGGCGAACAACCACGAACGAGGTGGTTTTCGTTCGTGGTTGTTTTCGTTCGTGGTTGTTTACTGTTCGTGGTTGTTTTCATTCGTGGTTGTTGTGCGTTCGTGGTTGTTGTCGTTCGGGGTTGTTTTCCGTTCGTGGTTGTTGTCGTTCGTGGTTGTTGTCGTTCGTGGTTGTTGTCGTTCGTGGTTGTTTTCCGTTCGTGGTTGTTTTACGTTCGTGGTTGTTTTCGAGGCAATTGGTACTTTGAAAATTTCAATCGGTTAGCTAGAAAAAATTCTCCCGGCGGTGATTGCCTTGATCGCCGGGAGAATTTTCTGGCTCCCCGATAAAATTTTTTCCAAGTCCCGATTCGCTCTTACTAGCTGGCGCACGGAGTCCGAGGGGCGGGAATTCGCCGGGTAGTGGTGTGTTCCGTCGCCGAGACATTTTCCTATTGCCTGGAAGCAGTATTTAACATGTTAATTTTTTCCCCCTCGGGACACCACTACCCCCTATATAACACAAAATGGGCCTTGCCGCGGGTACACCCGGAGCCCGAGCGCCGAGAGTTCTCCCGGCCGCAGAGGCCTCGGTCGCCGGGAGATTTTCTCCGGCCCCTGCTCGAAATTTTCCAAAGTCCAGAATGCCTGCTTCTCCCAGCCTGTGTTAATACACATGTTAATTTAACATGTAAAATCACCAAGGACCATTTCCTCGGCCGCGGAGGCCTCGGTCGCCGCCAGAATTTTCTGGCTGCCCGCTCCCCAAGGGTAGACGCGGAGCCCGAGCGCCGAGAGTTCTCCCGGCCGCGGAGGCCTCGGTCGCCGGGAGAATTTCTCCGGCCCCTGCTCGAAATTTTTCAAAGTCCAGAATGCCTGCTTCTCCCAGCATGTGTTAATACACATGTTAATTTAACATGTAATATTACCAATGACCTTTTCCTCGGCCGCGGAGGCCTCGGTCGCCGCCAGAATTTTCTGGCTGCCCGCTCCCCATGGGTAGACGCGGAGCCCGAGCGCCGAGAGTTCTCCCGGCCGCGGAGGCCTCGGTCGCCGGGAGAATTTCTCCGGCCCCTGCTCGAAATTTTTCAAAGTCCAGAATGCCTAGTTCTCCCAGCCTGTGTTAATACACATGTTAATTTAACATGTAAAATTACCAAGGATTATTATCCCGGCCGCAGAGGCCTCGGTCGCCGCCAGAAATTTCTGGCTCCCCGCTCAATGTATTGCAGAGTCCCGCAGGCTTGCTTCTCCAAGCCTGTGTTAATACACATGTTAATTTAACATGTAAAATTACAGAGGATTATTTCCCCGGCCGCGGAGGCCACGGTCGCCGCCAGAATTTTCTGGCTGCCCGCTCAATGTATTGCAGAGTCCCGCAGGCTTGCTTCTCCAAGCCTGTGTTAATACACATGTTAATTTAACATGCAAAATCACCAATGACAAATTCCTCGGCCGCGGAGGCCTCGATCGCCGGGAAAATGTTCTGGCTCCCTGCTCGAATTTTTTTTCTAAGTCCCGATTCGCTATTACAGGCTGGCGCACGGAGTCCGAGGGGCGTAAATATGCCGGGTAGTGGTGCCTTCCGTCGCCGAGACATTTTACAATTGCCTGGGAGCAGTATTTAACATGTTAATTTTTTCCCCTCGGGACACCACTACCCCCTATATAACCCAAAATGGGCCTTGCCAAGGGGGCGCGCAACGCCCGAGCGCGGGCGTTTTTCCCGGCCGCCGAGGCCTCCATCGCCGGGAGAATGTCTTCAGCTATTTGCTAGATTTCCCGATTCGCCCCGCACGGCAAACAACCACGAACGAGGTGGTTTTCGAGAGTTCTCCCGGCCGCAGAGGCCTCGGTCGCCGGGAGAATTTCTCGGGCCCCTGCTCGAAATTTTTCTAAGTCCAGAATGCCTGCATCTCCCAGCCTGTGTTAAAACACATGTTAATTTAACATGTAAAATTACCAATGACCATTTCCTCGGCCGCAGAGGCCTCGGTCGCAGCCAGAATTTTCTGGCTCCCTGCTCAATATATTGCAGAGTCCCGCATGCTTGCTTCTCCCAGCCTGTGTTAATACACATGGTTATTTAACATGTAAAATTACCGAGGATTATTTCCCTGGCCGCAGAGGCCGCGGTCGCCGCCAGAATTTTCTGGCTCCCCGCTCAATGTATTGCAGAGTCCCGCAGGCTTGCTTCTCCAAGCCTGTGTTAATACACATGTTAATTTAACATGTAAAATTACCGAGGATTATTTCCCCGGCCGCGGAGGCCTCGGTCGCCGCCAGAATTTTCTGGCTCCCCGCTCAATATATTGCAGCGACCCGCAGGCTTGCTTCTCCCAGCCTGTGTTAATACACATGTTAATTTAACATGTAAAATTACCGAGGATTATTTCCCCGGCCGCGGAGGCCTCGGTCGCCGCCAGAATTTTCTGGCTCCCGGCTCAATATATTACAGAGTCCCGCAGGCCTGTCTCCAGTGGAATACACACAGTCCGAGAGCCGAAAATTTGCCGGCGTGTGGAGGCCTCGGTCGCCAACAGATTGCCATAGGCTCTGGCTGCAATATTTACCGTGTATTTTTTCCCTCCAGAGACACCACTACCCCCTATATAACCCAAAATGGGCCTTGCGGCGGGTACACGCGGAGCCCGAGCGCCGAAGTTCTCCCGGCCGCGGAGGCCTCGGTCGCCGGGAGAATTTCTCCGGCCCCTGCTCGAAATTTTTCAAAGTCCAGAATGCCTGCTTCTCCCAGCCTGTGTTAATACACATGTTAATTTAACATGTAAAATTACCGAGGATTATTTCCCCGGCCGCGGAGGCCTCGGTCGCCGCCAGAATTTTCTGGCTCCCCGCTCAATGTATTGCAGAGTCCCGCAGGCTTGCTTCTCCCAGCCTGTGTTAATACACATGATAATTTAACATGTAAAATCATTGAGGACCATTTCCTCGGCCGCGGAGGCCTCGGTCGCCGCCAGAATTTTCTGGCTCCCCGCTCAATGTATTGCAGAGTCCCGCAGGCTTGCTTCTCCCAGCCTGTGTTAATACACATGTTAATTTAACATGTAAAATCAACAAGGACCATTTCCTCGGCCGCGGAGGCCTCGGTCGCCGCCAGAATTTTCTGGCTGCCCGCTCCCCATTGGTAGACGCGGAGCCCGAGCGCCGAGAGTTCTCCCGGCCGCGGAGGCCTCGGTCGCCGGGAGAATTTCTCCGGCCCCTGCTCGAAATTTTTCAAAGTCCAGAATGCCTGCTTCTCCCAGCATGTGTTAATACACATGTTAATTTAACATGTAATATTACCAATGACCTTTTCCTCGGCCGCGGAGGCCTCGGTCGCCGCCAGAATTTTCTGGCTGCCCGCTCCCCATGGGTAGACGCGCTGCCCGAGCGCCGAGAGTTCTCCCGGCCGCGGAGGCCTCGGTCGCCGGGAGAATTTCTCCGGCCCCTGCTCGAAATTTTTCAAAGTCCAGAATGCCTAGTTCTCCCAGCCTGTGTTAATACACATGTTAATTTAACATGTAAAATTACCAAGGATTATTATCCCGGCCGCAGAGGCCTCGGTCGCCGCCAGAAATTTCTGGCTCCCCGCTCAATGTATTGCAGAGTCCCGCAGGCTTGCTTCTCCAAGCCTGTGTTAATACACATGTTAATTTAACATGTAAAATTACCGAGGATTATTTCCCCGGCCGCGGAGGCCTCGGTCGCCGCCAGAAATTTCTGGCTCCCCGCTCAATATATTGCAGCGACCCGCAGGCTTGCTTCTCCCAGCCTGTGTTAATACACATGTTAATTTAACATGTAAAATCACCAAGGACCATTTCCTCGGCCGCGGAGGCCTCGGTCGCCGCCAGAATTTTCTGGCTGCCCGCTCCCCATGTGTAGACGCGGAGCCCGAGCGCCGAGAGTTCTCCCGGCCGCGGAGGCCTCGGTCGCCGCCAGAATTTTCTGGCTCCCCGCTCAATGTATTGCAGAGTCCCGCAGGCTTGCTTCTCCAAGCCTGTGTTAATACACATGTTAATTTAACATGCAAAATCACCAATGACAATTTCCTCGGCCGCGGAGGCCTCCATCGCCGGGAGAATTTTCTGGCTCTCTGCTCGAATTTTTTCTAAGTCCCGATTCGCTATTACAGGCTGGCGCACGGAGTCCGAGGGGCGGAAATATGCCGGGTAGTGGTGCCTTCCGTCGCCGAGACATTTTACAATTGCCTGGGAGCAGTATTTAACATGTTAATTTTTTCCCCCTCGGGACACCACTACCCCCTATATAACCCAAAATGGGCCATGCAATGGGTGCCCACAACGCCCGAGCGCGGGCATTTTTCCCGGGCGCCGAGGCCTCGATCGCCGGGAGAATGTCTCCAGCTATTTGCATGATGTCCCGATTCGCCCCACAAGGCGAACAACCACGAACGAGGTGGTTTTCGTTCGTGGTTGTTTTCGTTCGTGGTTGTTTACCGTTCGTGGTTGTTTTCATTCGTGGTTGTTGTGCGTTCGTGGTTGTTGTCGTTCGGGGTTGTTTTCCGTTCGTGGTTGTTGTCGTTCGTGGTTGTTGTCGTTCGTGGTTGTTGTCGTTCGTGGTTGTTTTCCGTTCGTGGTTGTTTTACGTTCGTGGTTGTTTTCGAGGCAATTGGTACTTTGAAAATTTCAATCGGTTAGCTAGAAAAAATTCTCCCGGCGGTGATTGCCTTGATCGCCGGGAGAATTTTCTGGCTCCCCGATAAAATTTTTTCCAAGTCCCGATTCGCTCTTACAAGCTGGCGCACGGAGTCCGAGGGGCGGGAATTCGCCGGGTAGTGGTGCGTTCCGTCGCCGAGACATTTTCCTATTGCCTGGAAGCAGTATTTAACATGTTAATTTTTTCCCCCTCGGGACACCACTACCCCCTATATAACACAAAATGGGCCTTGCCGCGGGTACACCCGGAGCCCGAGCGCCGAGAGTTCTCCCGGCCGCAGAGGCCTCGGTCGCCGGGAGAATTTCTCCGGCCCCTGCTCGAAATTTTCCAAAGTCCAGAATGCCTGCTTCTCCCAGCCTGTGTTAATACACATGTTAATTTAACATGTAAAATTACCAAGGACCATTTCCTCGGCCGCGGAGGCCTCGGTCGCCGCCAGAATTTTCTGGCTGCCCGCTCCCCATGGGTAGACGCGGAGCCCGAGCGCCGAGAGTTCTCCCGGCCGCGGAGGCCTCGGTCGCCGGGAGAATTTCTCCGGCCCCTGCTCGAAATTTTTCAAAGTCCAGAATGCCTGCTTCTCCCAGCATGTGTTAATACACATGTTAATTTAACATGTAATATTACCAATGACCTTTTCCTCGGCCGCGGAGGCCTCGGTCGCCGCCAGAATTTTCTGGCTGCCCGCTCCCCATGGGTAGACGCGGAGCCCGAGCGCCGAGAGTTCTCCCGGCCGCGGAGGCCTCGGTCGCCGGGAGAATTTCTCCGGCCCCTGCTCGAAATTTTTCAAAGTCCAGAATGCCTAGTTCTCCCAGCCTGTGTTAATACACATGTTAATTTAACATGTAAAATTAACAAGGATTATTATCCCGGCCGCAGAGGCCTCGGTCGCCGCCAGAAATTTCTGGCTCCCCGCTCAATGTATTGCAGAGTCCCGCAGGCTTGCTTCTCCAAGCCTGTGTTAATACACATGTTAATTTAACATGTAAAATTACAGAGGATTATTTCCCCGGCCGCGGAGGCCTCGGTCGCCGCCAGAATTTTCTGGCTGCCCGCTCAATGTATTGCAGAGTCCCGCAGGCTTGCTTCTCCAAGCCTGTGTTAATACACATGTTAATGTAACATGCAAAATCACCAATGACAAATTCCTCGGCCGCGGAGGCCTCGATCGCCGGGAAAATGTTCTGGCTCCCTGCTCGAATTTTTTTTCTAAGTCCCGATTCGCTATTACAGGCTGGCGCACGG
Source organism: Bacillus rossius redtenbacheri (assembly GCF_032445375.1). Lineage (NCBI taxonomy): Eukaryota > Metazoa > Arthropoda > Insecta > Phasmatodea > Bacillidae > Bacillus > Bacillus rossius. The sequence continues at coordinate 1,770 of NW_026963089.1, read as the reverse complement.
AGTCCGAGGGGCGTAAATATGCCGGGTAGTGGTGCCTTCCGTCGCCGAGACATTTTACAATTGCCTGGGAGCAGTATTTAACATGTTAATTTTTTCCCCTCGGGACACCACTACCCCCTATATAACCCAAAATGGGCCTTGCCAAGGGGGCGCGCAACGCCCGAGCGCGGGCGTTTTTCCCGGCCGCCGAGGCCTCCATCGCCGGGAGAATGTCTTCAGCTATTTGCTAGATTTCCCGATTCGCCCCGCACGGCAAACAACCACGAACGAGGTGGTTTTCGAGAGTTCTTCCGGCCGCGGAGGCCTCGGCCGCCGGGAGAATTTCTCCGGCCCCTGTTCGAAATTTTTCTAAGACCAGAATGCCTGCATCTCCCAGCCTGTGTTAATACACATGTTAATTTAACATGTAAAATCACCAAGGACCATTTCCTCGGCCGCGGAGGCCTCGGTCGCCGCCAGAATTTTCTGGCTGCCCGCTCCCCATGGGTAGACGCGGAGCCCGAGCGCCGAGAGTTCTCCCGGCCGCGGAGGCCTCGGTCGCCGGGAGAATTTCTGCGGCCCCTGCTCGAAATTTTTCAAAGTCCAGAATGCCTGCTTCTCCCAGCATGTGTTAATACACATGTTAATTTAACATGTAATATTACCAATGACCTTTTCCTCGGCCGCGGAGGCCTCGGTCGCCGCCAGAATTTTCTGGCTGCCCGCTCCCCATGGGTAGACGCGGAGCCCGAGCGCCGAGAGTTCTCCCGGCCGCGGAGGCCTCGGTCGCCGGGAGAATTTCTCCGGCCCCTGCTCGAAATTTTTCAAAGTCCAGAATGCCTGCTTCTCCCAGCATGTGTTAATACACATGTTAATTTAACATGTAAAATTACCAAGGATTATTATCCCGGCCGCGGAGGCCTCGGTCGCCGCCAGAATTTTCTGGCTCCCCGCTCAATATATTGCAGAGTCCCGCAGGCTTGCTTCTCCCAGCCAGTGTTAATACACATGTTAATTTAACATGTAAAATCACCGATGACCATTTCCTCGGCCGCGGAGGTCTCGGTCACCGCCAGAATTTTCTGGCTCCCTGCTCGAATTTTTTCTAAGTCCCGATTCGCTATTATAGGCTGGCGCACGGATTCCGAGGGGCGGGAATTCGCCGGGTAGTGGTGCCTTCCGTCGCCGAGACATTTCTCTATTGCCTGGAAGCTGTATTTAACATGTTAATTTTTACCCCTCGGGACACCACTACCCCCTATATAACCCAAAATGGACCTTGCCGCGGGTACACGCGGAGCCCGAGCGCCGAGAGTTCTCCCGGCCGCGGAGGCCTCGGTCGCCGCCAGAATTTTCTGGCTCCCCGCTCAATGTATTGCAGAGTCCCGCAGGCTTGCTTCTCCAAGCCTGTGTTAATACACATGTTAATTTAACATGCAAAATCACCAATGACAATTTCCTCGGCCGCGGAGGCCTCCATCGCCGGGAGAATTTTCTGGCTCTCTGCTCGAATTTTTTCTAAGTCCCGATTCGCTATTACAGGCTGGCGCACGGAGTCCGAGGGGCGGAAATATGCCGGGTAGTGGTGCCTTCCGTCGCCGAGACATTTCTCTATTGCCTGGAAGCTGTATTTAACATGTTAATTTTTTCCCCTCGGGACACCACTACCCCCTATATAACCCAAAATGGGCCTTGCCATGGGTGCGCGCAACGCCCAAACGCGCGCGTTTTTCCCGGCCGCCGAGGCCTCGATCGCCGGGAGAATGTCTCCAGCTATTTGCTTGATTTCCC
>NW_026963088.1:0-21861 GCF_032445375.1 Bacillus rossius redtenbacheri | reverse complement strand
TGCCTGCCTAATTAACTGCCTAAATGCCTGCCAAAAAGCCTGCCTAATTGCCTGCTTAATTGCCTGCCATATTGCCTGCCTTATTGTCTGCCTGCCTAAATGCCTGCTTAATTGCCTTCCAAATTGCCTGCTTATTAACTGCCTAATTACCTGCTTAATTGCCTAACTATTTGACTGCCTAATTGCCTGCCTAACTAACTGCCTAATTGCTTGCTTATTTGCTTGTCTAATTGCCAGGCTAATTGCATGCCTAATTCTCTGCCTTATTGCCTGCCTAATTGCCTGCCTGCATAATTGCCTGCATAATTGCCTGCCTAATTACCTGCTTAATTGCCTGCCTAATTAACTGCCTAATTGCCTGCCTAATTGCCTGCCTAATTGTCTGCCTAATTACCTGCCAAAATTGCCTGCCTACCTAATAAACTGCTTAATTGCATTCCTAATTGCCTGCCTGCCTAATTGCTTCCCTAATTAACTGCCTAATTGCCTGCTTAATTAACTGCCTAATTGCCTGCCTAATTGCCTGCTTAATCATCTGTCTTATTGCCTGCATAATTAACTTCTTAATTCCCTGCTTAATTGCCTGCCTAATTAACTGCTTATTGCCTGTCTAATTAACTGTCTAATTGCCTGCCTCATTGCCTGTCTAATTGCCTGCCTAATCAACTGCCTGATTGCCTGCCTAATCGCCTGCCTAATTGTCTGCTCACTATTTACCTGCCTAATTGTCTGCTCACTATTTGCCTGCCTAATTGCCTGCCTAATTGCCTGCCTAATTACCTGCCTAATTGCCTGCCTAATTGCCTGCCTCATTGTCTGCCTGACAAATATCCTGCCTAATTGCCAGCCTAATTTCCTGCCTAATTATCTGCCTAATTAAATGCCTAACTGCCTGCCTAATTGGCTGTCTTATTGCCTGCCTATTTTCCTGCCTTATTGCCTGCTTAATTAACTGTCTAATTGCCTGCCTAAATGCCTGCCTAATAAGCTGCATGATTGCTTGCCTAATTAACTGCCTTATTGCCTGCCTAATTGCCTGCCTAATCATCTGTTTTATTGCCTGCCTAATTAACTTCTTAATTCCCTGCTTAAAAGCCTGCCTATTTAACTGCCTAATTGCCTGCCTAATTAACTGACTAATTGCCTGCCTCATTGTATGCCTAATTGCCTGCCTAATTAACTGCCTAAATGCCTGCCTTATTGCCTGCCTAATTGTCTGCTCACTATTTGCCTGCCTAATTGCCTGCCTAATTGCCTGCCTAATTGTCTGCTCACTATTTGTCTGCCTAATTGCCTGCCTTATTACCTGCCTAATTGCCTGCCTAATTGCCTGCCTAATTGCCTGCCTAGCTAACTGCCTAATTGCCTGCCTTATTAACTGACTAATTGCCTGCCTAATTGCCTGCCCAATTGCCTGTCTAATTAATAGCCTTATTGCCTGCCTAATTGCCTGCATAAATGCCTACCTTATTGCCTGCCTAATTGCCTACCTGCCTAATTGCCTGCTTAATTTCCTGATTAATTGCCTGCCTAATTGCCTACCTGCCTAATTGCCTGCCTGCCTAATTGCCTGCCTGCCTAATTGCCTGCCTGCCTAATTGCCTGCCTGCCTAATTGCCTGCCTGCCTAATTGCCAGCATGCCTAATTGCATGCCTGCCTAATAACCTGCCTAATTTACTGCCTAATTGCCTGCCTAATTGCCCGCCTTATTAACTGCCTAATTGCCTACCTAATTGCCTGCCTAAATTGCTTGCCTATTTGTATGCCTGCCAATTTGTTTGCCTAAATGCCTGCCTAATAGCCTGCCTAATTGCCTGCCTAATTAACTGCCTAATTGCTGTCCTAATTGCTGCCTAATTGCTTGCCTGATTGCCTGCTTAATCAACTGCCTAATTGCCTAGCTAATTGCCTGCCTAATTGCCTGCTTAATTTCTTGCCTTATTGCCAACCTAATTACCTGCCAAATTGCTTGCCTGCCTAATTAACTGCTTAATTGCCTGCCTAAATACAGGCCTGCCTAATTGCCTGCCTACTTGCCTGCCTAATTAACTGCTTATTGCCTGCCTAATTAACTGCCTAATAGTTTGCCTAATTGCCTGCCTAATTACCTGCCAAATTGCCTGCTTGCCTTATGAATTGCTTAATTGCCTGCCTAATTGCCTGCCTAATTGCCTACCTAATTAACTGCCTAATTGCCTGCCTAATTACCTGCTTAATTTACTGCCTAATTGCCTGCCTAATTGCCCGCCTAATTAACTGCCTAATTGCCTACCTAATTGCCTGCCTAATTGCCTGCCTATTTGTATGCCTGCCTATTTGTTTGCCTAAATGCCTGCCTAAAAGCCTACCTAATTGCCTTTCTAATTACCTGCCTAATTGCCTTCCTAATTGCTTGCCTGCCTAATTGCCTGCCTAATTATCTGCCTAATTGCCTGCCTAATTAACTGCCTAATTGTCTGCCTGACTGCCTACTTAATTGCCTGCCTAATTAACTGTCTAATTGCCTGCCTAATTATTTGTCTAATTAACTGCCTAATTGCCTGCCTAATAATCTGCCTAATTGCCTGCCTAATTGCTTGCCTAATTGCCTGTCCAATTGCCTGCCTAATTATCTGCCTAATTGCCTGCCTAATTAACTACCTAAATACCTGCATTATTGCCTGCCTAGTTGCTTGCCTAATTAACTACCTTATTGCCTGCCTAATTGCCTGCCTTATTAACTGCCTATTTGCCTGCATAATTATCTGCCTAATTGCCTGCCATAATTGCTTGCCTGCCTAATTGCCTGCCTAATTAACTGCCTAAATGCCTGCCTAATCAACTGTCTTATTTCCTGCCGAATTGCCTGCTTAATTGCCTGCCTAATTAACTGCCTAATTGCCTGCCTAATTGCCTGCCTTATTAACTGCCTAATTGCCTGCCTAATTATCTGCCTAATTGCCTGCCTAATTGCTTACCTTATTGCCTGTCCAATTGCCTGCCTAATTATCTCCCTAATTGCCTGCTTAATTAACTACCTAATTGCCTTCCTAATTGCCTGCCTAATTGCTTGCCTGCCTAATTGCCTACCTAATTGCCTACCTAATTGCCTGCCTTCCTGCCTAATTGCCTGCCTTATTGCCTGCCTAATTGCCTGCGTAATTGCCTGCCTAATTGCCTGCCTAATTAACTGTCTAATTGCCTGCCTAATTATTTGCCTAATTGCCTGCCTAATTAACTGCCTTACTGCCTACCTAATTGCTTGCCTGCCTAATTGCCTACCTATTTGCCTGCCTCCCTGCCTAATTGCCTGCCTAATTAAATGCCTAATTGTCTGCCTAATTGCCTGATTATTTGCCAGCCTAATTAACTGCCTAATTGCCTGCCTAATTGCCTGCCTAATTAACTGTCTAATTGCCTGCCTATTTATTTGCCTAATTGCCTGCCTAATTAACTGCCTTACTGCCTACCTAATTGCTTACATGCCTAATTGCCTACCTATTTGCCTGCCTTCCTGCCTAATTGCCTGCCTAATTGACTTCAAAATTGCCTGCCTTATTAACTGCCTAATTACCTGCCTAATTACTGCTTAATGCCTGCCTTATTGCCAGCCTAATTGCCTGCCTTATTGCCTGCCTAATTGCCTGCCAAATTGCCTGCCTAATTACGTGCCAAATTGCCTTCTTACCCAATTAACTGCTTAATTGCATGCCTAATTGCCTGCCTGTCTAATTGCTTGCCTAATTAACTGCCTAATTGCCTCCTTAATAGCCTGCTTAATTTGCCGACTTCATTGCCTGCCTAATTACCTGCCAAATTGCTTGCCTGCCTAATTAACTGCTTAATTGCCTGCCTAATTACCTGCCTGCCTTATTGCTTGCCTGCCTAATTGCTTGGCTAATTAACTGCCTAATTGTCTGCTTAATTGCCTGCCTAATTTCCTGCCTAATTGCCTGCTTAATTGCTTGCCTAATTAACTGTCTAATTGCCTGCCTAATTAACTGCCTAATTGCGTGCCTAATTAACTGCAAAATTAACTGCCTTACTGCCTGCTCAATTGCTTGCCTAATTGCCTACCTAATTGCCTGCCTTCCTGCCTAATTGCCTGCCTATTTGACTTCATAATTGCCTGTCTTTTTAACTGCCTAATTGCCTGCTTAATTAACTGCCTAATTGCCTATCTTATTGCATGCCTAATTAACTGCCTAACTTCCTGCCTTATTAACTGCTTTACTAACTGCCTAATTGCCTGCCTTATAGCTTGCATAATTGCCTGCCTAATTACCTGCCTAATTGCCTGCCTAATTACCTGCTTAATTTACTGCCTAATTGCCTGCCTAATTGCCCGCCTAATTAACTGCCTAATTGCCTACCTAATTGCCTGCCTAATTGCCTGCCTATTTGTATGCCTGCCTATTTGTTTGCCTAAATGCCTGCCTAAAAGCCTACCTAATTGCCTTTCTAATTACCTGCCTAATTGCCTTCCTAATTGCCTGCCTGCCTAATTGCCTGCATACCTAAATGCATGCCTGCCTAATCACCTGCCTAATTTACTGCCTAATAGCCTGCCTAACTACCCGCCTTATTAACTGCCTAATTGCCTACCTGATTGCCTGCCTAATTGCCTGCCTAATTGTATGCCTTCCTATTTGCCTGCCTAAATGCCTGCCTAATTGCCTGCCTAATTAACTGCTTAATTGCCTGCCTAAATAACTGCCTAATTGCCTGCCTAATTAACTGCCTAATTGACTGCCTAATTATCTGCCTTATTGCCTGCTTTATTGCCTGCCCAATTGCTTGCCTAATTGTCTGCCTAATTACCTGCCGAATTGCCTGCCTACCTAATAAACTGCTTAGTTGCATTCCTAATTGCCTGCCTGCCTCATTGCTTCCCTAATTAACTGCCTAATTGCCTGCTTAATTAACTGCCTAATTGCCTGCCTAATTGCCTGCCTAATTAACTGAATATTTGCCTGCCTAATTGCCTGCCTAATTGCCTGTCCATTTGCCTGCCTAATTATCTGCCTGCCTAATTAACTACCAAATTGCCTTCCTAATTGCCTGCATAATTGCTTGCCTAATTAACTGCCTTATTGCCTGCTTAATTAACTGCCTAACTGCCTGCCTAATTAACTGCCTAATAAAGTGCCTAATTGCCTGCCTAATTGCCTGCCTAATTTTCTGCCTTATTGCCTGCCTAATTGCCTGCCTAATTAACTGTCTAATTGCCTGCCTAATTAACTGCCTAATTAACTGCCTATTTGACTGCCTAATTATCTGCCTAATTGCCTGCCTTATTGCCTGCCCAATTGCTTGCCGAATTGTCTGCCTACCTAATAAACTGCTTATTTGCATTCCTAATTGCCTGCCTGCCTAATTGCTTTTCTAATTAACTGCCTAATTGCCTGCTTAATTAACTGCCAAATTGCCTGCCTAATTGCCTGCCTAATTAACTGACTATTTGCCTGCCTAATAAACTCCCTATTTGCCTGCCAAATTGCATGCCTAATTGCCTGCCTAATTGCCTGCCTTATTGCCTGCCTGCCTGCCATAAATGCTTCCTCATTGCCTTCCTAATTGCCTGCCTTATTAAATGCCTAATTGCCTGCTTAATTAACTGCTAAATTGCCTGCCTTATTGCCTGCTTAATTGCCTGCTTATTTGCTGGCCTAATTGCCTGCCTAATAAACTGCCTAATTGCTTGATTATTTGCTTGTCTAATTGCCAGCCTAATTGCCTGCCTAATTCTCTGCCTTATTGCCTGCCTAATTGCCTGCCTAATTGCCTGCCTAACAAACTGCCTTATTGCCTGCCTAATTAACTGCCTAATTGCCTGCCTAATTGCCTACCTGATTAATTGCCTGCCTTTGTAATTGCCTGCCTTCCTAATTGCCTGCCTTTTTAATTGTCTGCCTGCTAAATAAACTGCCTAATTGCCTGCTAATTCCCTGCCTATTTGCTTGCCTAATTGCCCGCCTAATAACCTGCCTAATTGCTTGACTAATTGCCTGTCTAATTGCCAGCCTAATTGCCTTTCTTATTGCCTGCCTAATTGCCTGCCTAATTGCCAGCCTGCCTAATTGCCTGCCTGCCTAATTGCCTGCCTAAATTCCCGCTTAATTGCCTCTATAATTGCCTGCCTTATTAACTGCCTAATTGCCTGCCTTATTAAATGCCTAATTGCCTGCTTAATTAACTTCTTAATTGCCTGCCTAATTGCCTGCTTAATTGCCTGCCTTTTTGCTTGCCTTATTGCCTGCCTAATTTACTGCCGAATTGCTTGCTTATTTGCTTGTCTAATTGCCAGCCTAATTGCCAGCCTAATTAAATGCCTAATTGTCAGCCTAATTGCCTGATTATTTGCCAGCCTTATTAACTGCCTAATTGCCTGCCTAATTGCCTGCCTAATAATCTGCCTAGTTGCCTGCCTAATTGCCTACCTAATTGCCTGTCTAATTACCTGCCTAATTGGCTGTCTTATTGCCTGCCTATTTGCCTGCCTTATTGCCTGCTTAATTAACTGTCTAATTGCCTGCCTAATTAGCTGCATAATTGCTTGCCTAATTAACTGCCTTATTGACTGCCTAATTACCTGCCTAATCATCTGTTTTATTGCCTGCCTAATTAACTTCTTAATTGCCTGCCTAATTAACTTCTTAATTGCCTGCCTAATTAACTTCTTAATTGCCTGTCTATTTAACTGCCCAATTGCCTGCCTAGTTAACTGACTAATTGCCTGCCTCATTGCCTGCCTAATTGCCTGCCTAATTAACTGCCTAATTGCCTGCCTTATTGCCTGCCTATTTGTCTGCTCACTATTTGCCTGCCTAATTGCCTGCCTAATTGTCTGCTCACTATTTGCCTGCCTAATTGCCTGCCTTATTACCTGCCTAATTGCCTGCCTAATTGCCCGCCTAATTGCCTGCCTAATTGCCTGCCTAATTGCCTGCCTAGCTAACTGCCTAATTGCCTGCCTTATTAACTGACTAATGCCTGCCTAATTGCCTGCCCAATTGCCTGTCTAATTAATAGCCTTATTGCCTGCCTAATTGCCTGCATAATTGCCTACCTTATTGCCTGCCTAATTGCCTACCTGCCTAATTGCCTGCTTAATTTCCTTATTAATTGCCTGCCTAATTGCCTACCTGCCTAATTGCCTGCCTGCCTAATTGCCTGCCTGCCTAATTGCCTGCCTGCCTTATTGCCTGCCTGCCTAATTGCCAGCATGCCTAATTGATGCCTGCCTAATTACCTGCCTAATTAACTGCCTAATTGCGTGCCTAATTAACTGCAAAATTAACTGCCTTACTGCCTGCTCAATTGCTTGCCTAATTGCCTACCTAATTGCCTGCCTTCCTGCCTAATTGCCTGCCTATTTGACTTCATAATTGCCTGTCTTTTTAACTGCCTAATTGCCTGCTTAATTAACTGCCTAATTGCCTATCTTATTGCATGCCTAATTAACTGCCTAACTTCCTGCCTTATTAACTGCTTTACTAACTGCCTAATTGCCTGCCTTATAGCTTGCATAATTGCCTGCCTAATTACCTGCCTAATTGCCTGCCTAATTACCTGCTTAATTTACTGCCTAATTGCCTGCCTAATTGCCCGCCTAATTAACTGCCTAATTGCCTACCTAATTGCCTGCCTAATTGCCTGCCTATTTGTATGCCTGCCTATTTGTTTGCCTAAATGCCTGCCTAAAAGCCTACCTAATTGCCTTTCTAATTACCTGCCTAATTGCCTTCCTAATTGCCTGCCTGCCTAATTGCCTGCATACCTAAATGCATGCCTGCCTAATCACCTGCCTAATTTACTGCCTAATAGCCTGCCTAACTACCCGCCTTATTAACTGCCTAATTGCCTACCTGATTGCCTGCCTAATTGCCTGCCTAATTGTATGCCTTCCTATTTGCCTGCCTAAATGCCTGCCTAATTGCCTGCCTAATTAACTGCTTAATTGCCTGCCTAAATAACTGCCTAATTGCCTGCCTAATTAACTGCCTAATTGACTGCCTAATTATCTGCCTTATTGCCTGCTTTATTGCCTGCCCAATTGCTTGCCTAATTGTCTGCCTAATTACCTGCCGAATTGCCTGCCTACCTAATAAACTGCTTAGTTGCATTCCTAATTGCCTGCCTGCCTCATTGCTTCCCTAATTAACTGCCTAATTGCCTGCTTAATTAACTGCCTAATTGCCTGCCTAATTGCCTGCCTAATTAACTGAATATTTGCCTGCCTAATTGCCTGCCTAATTGCCTGTCCATTTGCCTGCCTAATTATCTGCCTGCCTAATTAACTACCAAATTGCCTTCCTAATTGCCTGCATAATTGCTTGCCTAATTAACTGCCTTATTGCCTGCTTAATTAACTGCCTAACTGCCTGCCTAATTAACTGCCTAATAAAGTGCCTAATTGCCTGCCTAATTGCCTGCCTAATTTTCTGCCTTAATGCCTGCCTAATTGCCTGCCTAATTAACTGTCTAATTGCCTGCCTAATTAACTGCCTAATTAACTGCCTATTTGACTGCCTAATTATCTGCCTAATTGCCTGCCTTATTGCCTGCCCAATTGCTTGCCGAATTGTCTGCCTACCTAATAAACTGCTTATTTGCATTCCTAATTGCCTGCCTGCCTAATTGCTTTTCTAATTAACTGCCTAATTGCCTGCTTAATTAACTGCCAAATTGCCTGCCTAATTGCCTGCCTAATTAACTGACTATTTGCCTGCCTAATAAACTCCCTATTTGCCTGCCAAATTGCATGCCTAATTGCCTGCCTAATTGCCTGCCTTATTGCCTGCCTGCCTGCCATAAATGCTTCCTCATTGCCTTCCTAATTGCCTGCCTTATTAAATGCCTAATTGCCTGCTTAATTAACTGCTAAATTGCCTGCCTTATTGCCTGCTTAATTGCCTGCTTATTTGCTGGCCTAATTGCCTGCCTAATAAACTGCCTAATTGCTTGATTATTTGCTTGTCTAATTGCCAGCCTAATTGCCTGCCTAATTCTCTGCCTTATTGCCTGCCTTATTGCCTGCCTAATTGCCTGCCTAACTAACTGCCTTATTGCCTGCCTAATTAACTGCCTAATTGCCTGCCTAATTGCCTACCTGATTAATTGCCTGCCTTTGTAATTGCCTGCCTTCCTAATTGCCTGCCTTTTTAATTGTCTGCCTGCTAAATAAACTGCCTAATTGCCTGCTAATTCCCTGCCTATTTGCTTGCCTAATTGCCCGCCTAATAACCTGCCTAATTGCTTGACTAATTGCCTGTCTAATTGCCAGCCTAATTGCCTTTCTTATTGCCTGCCTAATTGCCTGCCTAATTGCCAGCCTGCCTAATTGCCTGCCTGCCTAATTGCCTGCCTAAATTCCCGCTTAATTGCCTCTATAATTGCCTGCCTTATTAACTGCCTAATTGCCTGCCTTATTAAATGCCTAATTGCCTGCTTAATTAACTTCTTAATTGCCTGCCTAATTGCCTGCTTAATTGCCTGCCTTTTTGCTTGCCTTATTGCCTGCCTAATTTACTGCCGAATTGCTTGCTTATTTGCTTGTCTAATTGCCAGCCTAATTGCCAGCCTAATTAAATGCCTAATTGTCAGCCTAATTGCCTGATTATTTGCCAGCCTTATTAACTGCCTAATTGCCTGCCTAATTGCCTGCCTAATAATCTGCCTAGTTGCCTGCCTAATTGCCTACCTAATTGCCTGTCTAATTACCTGCCTAATTGGCTGTCTTATTGCCTGCCTATTTGCCTGCCTTATTGCCTGCTTAATTAACTGTCTAATTGCCTGCCTAATTAGCTGCATAATTGCTTGCCTAATTAACTGCCTTATTGACTGCCTAATTACCTGCCTAATCATCTGTTTTATTGCCTGCCTAATTAACTTCTTAATTGCCTGCCTAATTAACTTCTTAATTGCCTGCCTAATTAACTTCTTAATTGCCTGTCTATTTAACTGCCCAATTGCCTGCCTAGTTAACTGACTAATTGCCTGCCTCATTGCCTGCCTAATTGCCTGCCTAATTAACTGCCTAATTGCCTGCCTTATTGCCTGCCTATTTGTCTGCTCACTATTTGCCTGCCTAATTGCCTGCCTAATTGTCTGCTCACTATTTGCCTGCCTAATTGCCTGCCTTATTACCTGCCTAATTGCCTGCCTAATTGCCCGCCTAATTGCCTGCCTAATTGCCTGCCTAGCTAACTGCCTAATTGCCTGCCTTATTAACTGACTAATGCCTGCCTAATTGCCTGCCCAATTGCCTGTCTAATTAATAGCCTTATTGCCTGCCTAATTGCCTGCATAATTGCCTACCTTATTGCCTGCCTAATTGCCTACCTGCCTAATTGCCTGCTTAATTTCCTTATTAATTGCCTGCCTAATTGCCTACCTGCCTAATTGCCTGCCTGCCTAATTGCCTGCCTGCCTAATTGCCTGCCTGCCTAATTGCCTGCCTGCCTAATTGCCAGCATGCCTAATTGCATGCCTGCCTAATTACCTGCCTAATTTACTGCGTAATTGCCTGCCTAATTGACGCCTAATTAACTGCCTAATTGCCTACCTAATTGCCTGCCTAATTGCCTGCCTATTTGTATGCCTGCCTATTTGTTTGCCTGAATGCCTGCCTAAAAGCCTGCCTAATGGCCTGCCTAATTAACTGCCTAATTGCTGTCCTAATTGCTGCCTAATTGCTTGCCTGATTGCCTGCCTTATCAACTGCCTAATTGCCTGCCTAATTGCCTGCCTAATTGCCTGCTTAATTGCTTGCCTTATTTCCTGCCTAATTACCTGCCAAATTGCTTGCCTGCCTAATTAACTGCTTAATTGCGTGCCTAAATATCTGCCTGCCTAATTGCCTGCCTGTCTAATGGCCTGCCAGCCTAATTGCCTGTCTGTATAATTTCCTGCCTAATTGCCTGCCTAATTTACTGCCTAATTGCCTGCCTAATTGCCTGCCTAATTAACTGCCTAATTGCCTGCTTAAATGCCTGCCTAATTGACTGCCTAATTGTCTGTCTAATTGCTTGCTTTAATCACCTACCTAATTGCGTGCCTAATTACCTGCATACTTGCCTGCCTAATTAACTGCCTAATTGCCTGCCTAATTACCTGCCAAATTGCCTGCTTGCCTAATGAATTGCTTAATTGCCTGCCTAATTGCCTGCCTGCCTAATTACTTGCTTAATAGCCTGCCTAATTAGGGGCCTAATTAACTGCCTAATTGCCTTTCTAATTACCTGCCTAATTGCCTTCCTAATTGCTTGCCTGCTTAATTGCCTGCCTAATTATCTGCCTAATTGCCTGCCTAATTAACTGCCTAATTGTCTGCCTGATTGCCTTCTTAATTGCCTGCCTAATTATCTGCCTAATTGCCTGCCTAATTTAATGCCTAATTGTCTGCCTGATTGCCTACTTAATTGCCTGCCTAATTAACTGCCTAATTGCCTGCCTTATTATTTGTCTAATTAAGTGCCTAATTGCCTGCCTAATTTTCTGCCTAATTGCCTGCCTAATTGCTTGCCTAATTGCCTGTCCAATTGCCTGCCTAATTATATGCCTAATTGCCTGCCTCTTTAACAACCTAAATACCTGCTATATTGCCTGCCTAGTTGCTTGCCTAATTAACTACCTTATTGCCTGCCTAATTGCCTGCTCTATTGCCTGCCTAATTAACTGCCTAATTTCCTGCCCAATAAACTGCCTAATTGCTGGCTTAAATGCCTGCCTAATTGCCTGCCTAATTAACTGCCTAATTGCCTGCCTAATTAACTGCCTAATTGCCTGACTAATTGCCTGCCTAATTGCCTGCCAAATTACCTGCCAAATTGTTTGCTTGCCTAATTTACTGCTTAATTGCCTGCCTAATTGCCTGCCTGCCTAATTACCTGCTTAATAGCATGCCTAATTACCTGCTAAATAGCCTGCCTAATTAGGGGCCCAATAACTGTCTAATTGCCTGCCTAATTAACTGCCTAATTGCCTGCCTAATTGCTCGCCTGCCTAATTAACTACCTAATTGCCTGCCTAATTGCCTGCCTAAATGCTTGCCTGCCTAATTGCCTACCTAATTGCCTGCCTTCCTGCCTAATTAACTGCCTAATTGCCTGCCTAATTGCTTGCCTAATTGTCTGCCGAATTACCTGCCTCATTGCCTGCGTAATTGCCTGGCTAATTAACTGCCTAATTGCCTGTCTAATAATCAGCCTAATTGCCTACCTAATTAACTGCCTTACTGCCTGCCTAATTGCTTGACTGCCTAATTGCCTACCTAATAGCCTAACTAATTGCCTGCCTTCCTGCCTAATTGCCTGCCTTATTGCCTGCCTAATTGCCTGCGTAATTGCCTGCCTAATTGCCTGCCTAATTAACTGTCTAATTGCCTGCCTAATTATTTGCCTAATTGCCTTCCTAATTAACTGCCTAACTGAAAAACCTAATTGCTTGCCTGCCTAATTGCCTACCTATTTGCCTGCCTTCCTGCCTAATTGCCTGCCTAATTGACTTCATAATTGCCTGCCTTATTAACTGTCTAATTGCCTTTCTAATTACCTGCCTAATTGCCTTCCTAAGTGCTTGCCTGCTTAATTGCCTGCCTAATTATCTGCCTAATTGCCTGCCTTATTAACTGCCTAATTGTCTGTCTGATTGCCTTCTTAATTGCCTGCCTAATTATCTGCCTAATTGCCTGCCTAATTAACTACCTAAATACCTGCTATATTGTCTGCCTAGTTGCTTGCCTAATTAACTACCTTATTGCCTGCCTAATTGCCTGCTCTATTGCCTGCATAATTAACTGCCTAATTGCCTGCCTAATTAACTGCCTAATTGCCTGCCTTACTGCCTGCCTAATTGCTTGCCTGCCTAATTGCCTTACTAATTGCCTACCTAATTGCCTGCCTATTTGACTTCATAATTGCCTGCCTTATTAACTGCCTAATGGCCTGCTTAATTAACTGCCTAATTGCCTGCCTTATTGCCTGCCTCATTAACTGCCTAATTGCCTGCCTTATTAACTGCTTTATTAACTGCCTAATTGCCTGCATTATAGCCTGCCTAATTGCCTGCCTAATTACCTGCCAAATTGCCTGCCTGTCTTATTAACTGCTTAATATATTGCCTTATTGCCTGCATAATTGCCTGCTCAATTAACTGCCTATTACCAGCCTAATTGCCTGCCAAATGCCTGCCAACCTAATAAACTGCTAATTGCATTCCTAATTGCCTGCCTGCCTAATTGCTTCCCTAATTAACTGACTAATTGCCTGCTTAATTAACTGCCTAATTGCCTGCCTAATTGCTTGCCTAATTAACTGCCTTTTTGCCTGCCTAATAAACTGCCTAAATGCCTGCTAAATAGCCTGCCTAATTGCCTGCCTAATTGCCTGCCTAATTACCTGCCTAATTGCCTGCCTTTTTGTCTGCCTAATTGTCTGCCTGACAAATTGCCTGCCTAATTGCCAGTCTAATTTCCTGCCTAATTATCTGCCTAATTAAATGCCTAATTGCCTGCCTAATTGGCTTCTTATTGCCTGCCTATTTGCCTGCCTTATTGCCTGCTTAATTAACTGCCTAATTGCCTGCCTAATTGCCTGCCTTATTAGCTGCATAATTGCTTGCCTAATTTACAGCTTAATTGCCTGCCTAATTATCTGCCTAATTGCCTTCCTAATTAACTGCCTTACTGCCTGCCTAATTGCTTGCCTGCCTAATTGCCTACCTAATTGCCTACCTAATTGCCTGCCTTCCTGCCTAATTGCCTTCCCTTATTTCCTGCGTAATTGCCTGCCTAATTGACTGCCTAATTAACTGCCTAATTGCCTGCCTAATTATTTGCCTAATTGCATGCATAATTAACTGCCTTACTGCCTATCTAATTGCTTGCCTTCCTAATTGCCTACCTATTTGCCTGCCTTTCTGACTAATTGCCTGCCTAATTGACTTCATTATTGCCTGCCTTATTAACTGCCTATATACCTGCCTAATTAACTGCCTTATTGCCTGCTTAATTAACTGCCTAACTGCCTGCCTAATTAACTGCCTAATAAAGTGCCTAATTGCCTGCCTAATTGCCTGCCTAATTTTCTGCCTTATTGCCTGCCTAATTGCCTGCCTAATTAACTGTCTAATTGCCTGCCTAATTAACTGCCTAATTAACTGCCTATTTGACTGCCTAATTATCTGCCTAATTGCCTGCCTTATTGCCTGCCCAATTGCTTGCCGAATTGTCTGCCTACCTAATAAACTGCTTATTTGCATTCCTAATTGCCTGCCTGCCTAATTGCTTTTCTAATTAACTGCCTAATTGCCTGCTTAATTAACTGCCAAATTGCCTGCCTAATTGCCTGCCTAATTAACTGACTATTTGCCTGCCTAATAAACTCCCTATTTGCCTGCCAAATTGCATGCCTAATTGCCTGCCTAATTGCCTGCCTTATTGCCTGCCTGCCTGCCATAAATGCTTCCTCATTGCCTTCCTAATTGCCTGCCTTATTAAATGCCTAATTGCCTGCTTAATTAACTGCTAAATTGCCTGCCTTATTGCCTGCTTAATTGCCTGCTTATTTGCTGGCCTAATTGCCTGCCTAATAAACTGCCTAATTGCTTGATTATTTGCTTGTCTAATTGCCAGCCTAATTGCCTGCCTAATTCTCTGCCTTATTGCCTGCCTAATTGCCTGCCTAATTGCCTGCCTAACTAACTGTATTATTGCCTGCCTAATTAACTGCCTAATTGCCTGCCTAATTGCCTACCTGATTAATTGCCTGCCTTTGTAATTGCCTGCCTTCCTAATTGCCTGCCTTTTTAATTGTCTGCCTGCTAAATAAACTGCCTAATTGCCTGCTAATTCCCTGCCTATTTGCTTGCCTAATTGCCCGCCTAATAACCTGCCTAATTGCTTTACTAATTGCCTGTCTAATTGCCAGCCTAATTGCCTTTCTTATTGCCTGCCTAATTGCCTGCCTAATTGCCAGCCTGCCTAATTGCCTGCCTGCCTAATTGTCTGCCTAAATTCCCGCTTAATTGCCTCTATAATTGCCTGCCTTATTAACTGCCTAATTGCCTGCCTTATTAAATGCCTAATTGCCTGCTTAATTAACTTCTTAATTGCCTGCCTAATTGCCTGCTTAATTGCCTGCCTTTTTGCTTGCCTTATTGCCTGCCTAATTTACTGCCGAATTGCTTGCTTATTTGCTTGTCTAATTGCCAGCCTAATTGCCAGCCTAATTAAATGCCTAATTGTCAGCCTAATTGCCTGATTATTTGCCAGCCTTATTAACTGCCTAATTGCCTGCCTAATTGCCTGCCTAATAATCTGCCTAGTTGCCTGCCTAATTGCCTACCTAATTGCCTGTCTAATTACCTGCCTAATTGGCTGTCTTATTGCCTGCCTATTTGCCTGCCTTATTGCCTGCTTAATTAACTGTCTAATTGCCTGCCTAATTAGCTGCATAATTGCTTGCCTAATTAACTGCCTTATTGACTGCCTAATTACCTGCCTAATCATCTGTTTTATTGCCTGCCTAATTAACTTCTTAATTGCCTGCCTAATTAACTTCTTAATTGCCTGTCTATTTAACTGCCCAATTGCCTGCCTAGTTAACTGAATAATTGCCTGCCTCATTGCCTGCCTAATTGCCTGCCTAATTAACTGCCTAATTGCCTGCCTTATTGCCTGCCTATTTGTCTGCTCACTATTTGCCTGCCTAATTGCCTGCCTAATTGTCTGCTCACTATTTGCCTGCCTAATTGCCTGCCTTATTACCTGCCTAATTGCCTGCCTAATTGCCCGCCTAATTGCCTGCCTAATTGCCTGCCTAATTGCCTGCCTAGCTAACTGCCTAATTGCCTGCCTTATTAACTGACTAATGCCTGCCTAATTGCCTGCCCAATTGCCTGTCTAATTAATAGCCTTATTGCCTGCCTAATTGCCTGCATAATTGCCTACCTTATTGCCTGCCTAATTGCCTACCTGCCTAATTGCCTGCTTAATTTCCTTATTAATTGCCTGCCTAATTGCCTACCTGCCTAATTGCCTGCCTGCCTAATTGCCTGCCTGCCTAATTGCCTGCCTGCCTAATTGCCTGCCTGCCTAATTGCCAGCATGCCTAATTGCATGCCTGCCTAATTACCTGCCTAATTTACTGCGTAATTGCCTGCCTAATTGACGCCAAATAACTGCCTAATTGCCTACCTAATTGCCTGCCTAATTGCCTGCCTAATTGCCTGCCTAATTGCCTGCTTAATTGCTTGCCTTATTTCCTGCCTAATTACCTGCCAAATTGCTTGCCTGCCTAATTAACTGCTTAATTGCGTGCCTAAATATCTGCCTGCCTAATTGCCTGCCTGTCTAATGGCCTGCCAGCCTAATTGCCTGTCTGTATAATTTCCTGCCTAATTGCCTGCCTAATTTACTGCCTAATTGCCTGCCTAATTGCCTGCCTAATTAACTGCCTAATTGCCTGCTTAAATGCCTGCCTAATTGACTGCCTAATTGCCTGCTTAATTGCTTGCCTTATTTCCTGCCTAATTACCTGCCAAATTGCTTGCCTGCCTAATTAACTGCTTAATTGCGTGCCTAAATATCTGCCTGCCTAATTGCCTGCCTGTCTAATGGCCTGCCAGCCTAATTGCCTGTCTGTATAATTTGCTGCCTAATTATCTGCCTAATTGCCTGCCTAATTAACTGCCTAATTGTCTGCCTGATTGCCTTCTTAATTGCCTGCCTAATTATCTGCCTAATTGCCTGCCTAATTTAATGCCTAATTGTCTGCCTGATTGCCTACTTAATTGCCTGCCTAATTAACTGCCTAATTGCCTGCCTTATTATTTGTCTAATTAAGTGCCTAATTGCCTGCCTAATTTTCTGCCTAATTGCCTGCCTAATTGCTTGCCTAATTGCCTGTCCAATTGCCTGCCTAATTATATGCCTAATTGCCTGCCTATTTAACAACCTAAATACCTGCTATATTGCCTGCCTAGTTGCTTGCCTAATTAACTACCTTATTGCCTGCCTAATTGCCTGCTCTATTGCCTGCCTAATTAACTGCCTAATTTCCTGCCCAATAAACTGCCTAATTGCTGGCTTAAATGCCTGCCTAATTGCCTGCCTAATTAACTGCCTTATTGCCTGCCTAATTAACTGCCTAATTGCCTGACTAATTGCCTGCCTAATTGCCTGCCAAATTACCTGCCAAATTGCCTGCTTGCCTAATTTACTGCTTAATTGCCTGCCTAATTGCCTGCCTGCCTAATTACCTGCTTAATAGCATGCCTAATTACCTGCTAAATAGCCTGCCTAATTAGGGGCCTAATAACTGCCTAATTGCCTGCCTAATTAACTGCCTAATTGCCTGCCTAATTGCTCGCCTGCCTAATTAACTACCTAATTGCCTGCCTAATTGCCTGCCTAAATGCTTGCCTGCCTAATTGCCTACCTAATTGCCTGCCTTCCTGCCTAATTAACTGCCTAATTGCCTGCCTAATTGCTTGCCTAATTGTCTGCCGAATTACCTGCCTCATTGCCTGCGTAATTGCCTGGCTAATTAACTGCCTAATTGCCTGTCTAATAATCAGCCTAATTGCCTACCTAATTAACTGCCTTACTGCCTGCATAATTGCTTGACTGCCTAATTGCCTACCTAATAGCCTAACTAATTGCCTGCCTTCCTGCCTAATTGCCTGCCTTATTGCCTGCCTAATTGCCTGCGTAATTGCCTGCCTAATTGCCTGCCTAATTAACTGTCTAATTGCCTGCCTAATTATTTGCCTAATTGCCTTCCTAATTAACTGCCTAACTGCCTACCTAATTGCTTGCCTGCCTAATTGCCTACCTATTTGCCTGCCTTCCTGCCTAATTGCCTGCCTAATTGACTTCATAATTGCCTGCCTTATTAACTGTCTAATTGCCTTTCTAATTACCTGCCTAATTGCCTTCCTAAGTGCTTGCCTGCTTAATTGCCTGCCTAATTATCTGCCTAATTGCCTGCCTTATTAACTGCCTAATTGTCCGTCTGATTGCCTTCTTAATTGCCTGCCTAATTATCTGCCTAATTGCCTGCCTAATTAACTACCTAAATACCTGCTATATTGTCTGCCTAGTTGCTTGCCTAATTAACTACCTTATTGCCTGCCTAATTGCCTGCTTTATTGCCTGCATAATTAACTGCCCAATTGCCTGCCTAATTAACTGCCTAATTGCCTGCCTAATTAACTGCCTAATTGCCTGCCTTACTGCCTGCCTAATTGCTTGCCTGCCTAATTGCCTTACTAATTGCCTACCTAATTGCCTGCCTATTTGACTTCATAATTGCCTGCCTTATTAACTGCCTAATGGCCTGCTTAATTAACTGCCTAATTGCCTGCCTTATTGCCTGCCTCATTAACTGCCTAATTGCCTGCCTTATTAACTGCTTTATTAACTGCCTAATTGCCTGCATTATAGCCTGCCTAATTGCCTGCCTAATTACCTGCCAAATTGCCTGCCTGTCTTATTAACTGCTTAATATATTGCCTTATTGCCTGCATAATTGCCTGCTCAATTAACTGCCTATTACCAGCCTAATTGCCTGCCAAATGCCTGCCAACCTAATAAACTGCTAATTGCATTCCTAATTGCCTGCCTGCCTAATTGCTTCTCTAATTAACTGACTAATTGCCTGCTTAATTAACTGCCTAATTGCCTGCCTAATTGCTTGCCTAATTAACTGCCTTTTTGCCTGCCTAATAAACTGCCTAAATGCCTGCTAAATAGCCTGCCTAATTGCCTGCCTAATTGCCTGCCTAATTACCTGCCTAATTGCCTGCCTTTTTGTCTGCCTAATTGTCTGCCTGACAAATTGCCTGCCTAATTGCCAGTCTAATTTCCTGCCTAATTATCTGCCTAATTAAATGCCTAATTGCCTGCCTAATTGGCTTCTTATTGCCTGCCTATTTGCCTGCCTTATTGCCTGCTTAATTAACTGCCTAATTGCCTGCCTAATTGCCTGCCTTATTAGCTGCATAATTGCTTGCCTAATTAACAGCTTAATTGCCTGCCTAATTATCTGCCTAATTGCCTTCCTAATTAACTGCCTTACTGCCTGCCTAATTGCTTGCCTGCCTAATTGCCTGCCTAATTGCCTACCTAATTGCCTACCTAATTGCCTGCCTTCCTGCCTAATTGCCTGCCTTATTTCCTGCGTAATTGCCTGCCTAATTGCCTGCCTAATTAACTGCCTAATTGCCTGCCTAATTATTTGCCTAATTGCATGCATAATTAACTGCCTTACTGCCTATCTAATTGCTTGCCTTCCTAATTGCCTACCTATTTGCCTGCCTTTCTGACTAATTGCCTGCCTAATTGACTTCATTATTGCCTGCCTTATTAACTGCCTATATACCTGCCTAATTAACTGCTTAATGCCTGCCTTATTGCCAGCCTAATTGTCTGCTTAATTGCCTGCCTAATTGCCTGCCAAAATGCCTGCCTAATTACGTGCCAAATTGCCTGCTTACCCAATTAAATGCTTAAATGTATCCCTAATTGCCTGCCTGCCTAATTGCTTGCCTGCCTATTTGACTTCATAATAGCCTTCCTTATTAACTGCCTAATTGGCTGCCTAATTACTGCCTAATTGCCTGCCTTATTGCCTGCCTCATTAACTGCCCAATTTCCTGCCTTATTAATTGCTTTATTAACTGCCTAATTGCCTGCCTTATAGCCTGCCTAATTGCCTGCCTAATTACCTGCCAAATTGCCTGCCTAATTAACTTCTTAATATATTGCTTTAATGCCTGCATAATTGCCTGCTCAATTAACTGCCTATTACCAGCCTAATTGCCTGCCTAATTGCCTGACTAATTAACTTCCTTATAGCCTGCCTAATTGCCAACTTAATTGCCTGCCCAATTGCCTGCCTAAATAATTGCCTAATTGCCTGCCTAATTAACTGCCTTATTTCCTGTCTAATTAACTGCCTAATTTCCTGCCCTATTGCCTGCCTAATTGCCTGCCTAATTAACTGCCTAATTGCCTGCCTAATTGCCTGCCTAATTAACAGCCTAATTGCCTGCCTATTTAACTGTCTAATTAACTGTCTAATTCCAAGCCTAATTATCTGCCTAATTGCCTGCCTTATTGCCTGCCTAATTGCTTGCCTAATTGTCTGCCGAATAACCTGCCTAATTGCCTGCCTTATTGCCTGCCTAATTGCCTGCCTAATTAACTGCCTAATTGCCTGCCTAATTAACTGCAAAATTGCTTGCCTAATTACCTGCCTAACTGCCTGCCTATTTGCCTGCCTGATTGTTTGCCTAATTGCCTGCCACTTAACTGCTTAATTCCTGCCTAATTGCCTACCTGCCTAATTGACTGTTTAATTAACAGCCTTATTGCAAGGCCTAATAAACTGCCTAATTTACTGCCTTATAGCCTTCCTAATTGCCTGCCTGCCTAAGTAACTTCCTGCCTAATTGCTTTCCTTATTGCTTGCCTAATTAACTGCCTAATTGCCTCCTTAATTGCCTGTCTAATTGCCTGGCTATTTAACTGCCTAATTGCCTGCCTAATTAACTGACTTATTGCCTGTCTCATTGCCTGCCTAATAACCTGCCTAATTAATTGCCTAATAAACTGCCTGATTGCCTGCCTAATTGCCTGCCACTTAACTGCCTAATTCCTGCCTAATTGCCTACCTGCCTAATTGCCTGCCTGCCTAATTGCCTGCCTAATTGCCTGTATAATTAACAGCCTAATTGCAAAGCCTAATAAACTGCCAAATTACTGCCTTATAGCCTTCATAATTGCCTGCCTGCCTAAGTAACTTCCTGCCTAATTGCATTCCTTATTGCTTGCCTAATTAACTGCCTAATTGCCTCCTTAATTGCCTGCCTAATTGCCTGCCTAATTAACTGCCTAATTGCCTGCCTAATTAACTGCCTTACTGCCTGCCTAATTGCCTGCCAGCCTAATTGCATGCCTGCCTATTTTCATGCCTATTTTAGTTCCTAATTGCCTGGCTAATTTACTGCCTAATTGCCTGCCTCTTTGCCTGCCTAATTGCATGCCTAATTAACTGCTTAATTGCCTGCTTAAATGCCTGCCAAATTGACTGTCTAATTGTCTGCCTAATTGTTTGCCTAATTAACTACCTACTTGCATGCCTTATTACCTGCCTACTTGCCTGCCTAATTAAATGCCTAATTGCCTGCCTAATTAACTGCCAAAAAGCCTGCCTAATTGCCTGCCTAATTAACTGCCTGATTGCCTGCCTAATTGCTGCCTAATTGCTTTTCTAATTGCCTGCCTAATCAACTGCCTAATTGCCTGCCTTATTGCATGCTTATTTGCTTGCCGTATTGCCTGCCTAATTACCTGCCAAATTGCTTGCCTGCCTAATTAACTGCTTAATTGCCTGACTTATTACCTGCCTGCCTAATTGCCTGCCTGCCTAATGGCCTGCCAGCCTAATTGCCTGCCTGCCTAATTTCCATCCTAATTTCCTGCTTAATTGCCTGCCTAATTGCCTGCCTTATTGCCTGCCTGCCTAAATGCCTGCTTAATTGCCTTCCAAATTGCCTGCTTATTAACTGCCTAATTACCTGCTTAATTGCCTAACTATTTGACTGCCTAATTGCCTGCCTAACTAACTGCCTAATTGCTTGCTTATTTGCTTGTCTAATGGCCAGGCTAATTGCCTGCCTAATTCTCTGCCTTATTGCCTGCCTAATTGCCTGCCTGCATAATTGCCTGCATAATTGCCTGCCTAATTACCTGCTTAATTGCCTGCCTAATTAACTGCCTAATTGCCTGCCTAATTGCCTGCCTAATTGTCTGCCTAATTACCTGCCAAATTGCCTGCCTACCTAATAAACTGCTTAATTGCATTCCTAATTGC
>NW_026963087.1:0-21871 GCF_032445375.1 Bacillus rossius redtenbacheri | reverse complement strand
TACGGTATATTTCCTTCCAATTATATTTTTATTGTATAGTATACACATGTAGGAAGATTTCTATATACCAGCTATATCGGTACCGATGGCCAAAAAGGATGAAATAAATTGTTGTTTGTGAAAAATACTCTAAAAACTACACTTTGGAGGACTTGTGAGGCCCTTGTGTGACACGTACGGTATATTTCCTTCCAATTATATTTTAAGTGTATAGTATACACATGTAGGAAGATTTCTATATACCAGCTATATCGGTGCCGATGGCCAATGAGGAAGAAATAAATTAATTTTTGTAAAAGGTACCCTGAAAACTACACTTTGGAGGCCCTGAGAGGCCCTTGTGCGACTCGTACGGTATATTTCATTCCAATTATATTTTTAGTGTATAGTATACACATGTAGGAAGATTTCTTTGTGGCAGCTATATTGGTACCGATGGCCAAAAGGGATGAAATAAATTAATTTTTGTGAAAGGTACCCTGATAACTACACTTTGGAGGCCCTGAGAGGCCCTTGTGCGACTCGTACGGTATATTTCCTTCCCAATATATTTTTAATGTATAGTATACACATGTAGGAAGATTTCTATATACCAGCTATATCGGTGCCGATGGCCAAAGAGGAAAATAAATTGTTGTTTGTGAAAAATACTCTGAAAACTACACTTTGGAGGCCCTGAGAGGCCCCTGTGAGTCTCGTACGGTATATTTCCTTCAAATTATATTTTTAATGTATAGAATACACATGTAGGAAGTTTCCTATATACAAGCTATATCGGTGCCGATGGCCAATGAGGATGAAATAAATTAATTTTTGTGAAAGGTACCCTGAAAACTACACTTTGGAGGCCCTGAGAGACCCTTGTGTGACACGTACGGTATATTTCCTTCCAATTATATTTTTAGTGTATAATATACACATGTAGGAAGATTTCTATATACCAGCTATATCGGTGCCGATGGCCAATGAGGAAGAAATAAATTTAATTTGTGAAAGGTCCCCTGATAACTACACTTTGGAGACCCTGAGAGGCCCTTGTGCGACTCATACGGTATAATACCTTCCAAATATATGTTTAATGTATAGTATACACATGTAGGAAGATTTCTATATACCAGCTATATCGGTGCCGATATAAAGAAAATAAATTGTTGTTTTTGAATAATACTCTGAAAACTACACTTTGGAGGCCCTGAGATGCCCCTGTGAGTCTCGTACGATATATTTCCTTCAAATTATATTTTTAATGTATAGTATACACATGTAGGAAGATTTCTATGTACCAGATATAACGGTGCCGATTGCCAAAGTTGAGAGGCCCTTGTACGACTCGTACGGTATATTTCCTTTTAATTCTATTTCTATTGTTTACTATACACATGTAGGAAGATTTCAATATACCAGCTATATCGGTGCCGATGGCCAATTAGGATGAAATAAATTACTTTTTGTGAAAGGTACCCTGAAAACTACACTTTGGAGGCCCTGAGAGGCACTTGTGCGACTCGTACGGTATATTTCATTCCAATTATATTTTTAATGTATAGTATACACATGTAGGAAGATTTCTTTGTAGAAGCTATATCGGTACCGATGGCCAAAGAGGGTGAAATAAACAGTTGTTTGTGATAAGTACCCTAAAAACTACACTTTGGAGGCCCTGAGATGCCCTTGTGCGACTCGTACGGCATATTTTCTTCCAATTATATTTTATTGTATAGTATACACATGTAGGAAGATTTCTATATACCAACTATATCGGTGCAGATGGCCAAACAGGATGAAATAAATTAATTTTTGTGAAAGGTACCCTGAAAACTACACTTTGGAGGCCCTGAGAGGCCCTTGTGCGACTCGTACGGTATATTTCCTTCCAATTATATTTTTAATGTATACTATACACATGTTGGAAGATTTATATATACCAGCTATATCGGTGCCGGTGGCCAAATAGAATGAATTAAATTAATTTTTGTGAAAGGTACCCTAAAAACTACACTTTGGAGGCCCTTAGAGGCCCTTGTGCGACTCGTACGGTATATTTCCTTCCAATTATATTTTTAATGTATAGTATACACATGTATAAAGATTTCTATGTACCAGCTATATCGGTGCCGATGACAAAAGAGGATTAAATAAATTAATTTTTGTGAAAGGTACCCTGAAAACTACACTTTGGAGGCCCTGAGAGGCCCTTGTGCGACTCGTACGGCATATTTCCTTTCAATTTTATTTTTAATGTATAGTATACACATGTAGGAAGATTACTTTATACCAGCTATATCGGTGCCGATGGCCAAAGTGCGTAAAATAAATTGTAGTTTGTAAAAGGTACCCTGAAAACTACACTTTGGAGGCCCTGAGAGGCCCTTGTGCGACTCGTACGGCATATTTCCTTCCAATTCTATTTTTAATGTATAGTATACACATGTAGGAAGATTTCTATTTACAATCTATATCGGTACCGATGGCCAAAGAGGGTGAAATAAATTGTTTGTGAAAAGTACCCTGAAAACTACACTTTGGAGGCCCTGAGGTCCTTGTGCGACTTGTACGGTATATTTCCTTCTAATTATATTTTTAATGTATAGTATACACATGTAGGAAGATTTCTATATACCAACTATATCGGTGCCGATGGCCAAAGAGGATGAAATAAATTAAGTTTTGTGAAAGGTACCCTGAAAACTACACTTTGGAGGCCCTGAGAGGACCTTGTGCAACTCGTACGGTATATTTCCTTCAAATTCTATTTTTAATGTATAGTATACACATGTTGGAAGATTTCTATGTACCAGCAATATAGGTGCCGATGGCGAAAGAGGATGAAATAAATTAATTTTTGTGTAAGGTACCCTGAAAACTACACTTTGGAGGCCCTGAGAGGCCCTTGTGCGACTCGTACGGCATATTTCCTTCCAATTATATTTTTAATGTATAGTATACACATGTAGGAAGATTTGTATATACCAGCTATATAGGTGCCGATGGCCAAAGTGCGTAAAATAAATTGTAGTTTGTGAAAGGTACCCTGAAAACTACACTTTGGAGGCCCTGAGAGGCCCTTGTGCGACTCGTACGGCATATTTCCTTTCAATTCTATTTTTAGTGTATAGTATTACCATGTAGGAAGATTTCTATATACAAGCTATATCGGTACCGATGGCCAAAGAGGGTGAAATAAATTGTTTGTGAAAAGTACCCTGAAAACTACACTTTGGAGGCCCTGAGAGGCCCTTGTGCGACTTGTACGGTATATTTCCTTCTAATTATATTTTTAATGTATAGTATACACATGTAGGAAGATTTCTATATACCAACTATATCGGTGCCGATGGCCAAAGAGGATGAAATAAATTAAGTTTTGTGAAAGGTACCCTGAAAACTACACTTTGGAGGCCCTGAGAGGACCTTGTGCAACTCGTACGGTATATTTCCTTCAAATTCTATTTTTAATGTATAGTATACACATGTTGGAAGATTTCTATGTACCAGCAATATAGGTGCCGATGGCGAAAGAGGATGAAATAAATTAATTTTTGTGTAAGGTACCCTGAAAACTACACTTTGGAGGCCCTGAGAGGCCCTTGTGCGACTCGTACGGCATATTTCCTTCCAATTATATTTTTAATGTATAGTATACACATGTAGGAAGATTTGTATATACCAGCTATATCGGTGCCGATGGCCAAAGTGCGTAAAATAAATTGTAGTTTGTGAAAGGTACCCTGAAAACTACACTTTGGAGGCCCTGAGAGGCCCTTGTGCGACTCGTACGGCATATTTCCTTTCAATTCTATTTTTAGTGTATAGTATTACCATGTAGGAAGATTTCTATATACAAGCTATATCGGTACCGATGGCCAAAGAGGGTGAAATAAATTGTTTGTGAAAAGTACCCTGAAAACTACACTTTGGAGGCCCTGAGAGGCCCTTGTGCGACTTGTACGGTATATTTCCTTCTAATTATATTTTTAATGTATAGTATACACATGTAGGAAGATTTCTATATACCAACTTTATCGGTGCCGATGGCTAAAGAGGATGAAATAAATTAATTTTTGTGAAAGGTACCCTGAAAACTACACTTTGGAGGCCCTGAGAGGCCCTTGTGCGACTCGTACGGTATATTTCCTTCTAATTATATTTTTAATGTATAGTATACACATGTAGGAAGATTTCTATATACCAACTATATCGGTGCCGATGGCTAAAGAGGATGAAATAAATTAATTTTTGTAAAAGGTACCCTGAAAACTACACTTTGGAGGCCCTGAGAGGCCCTTGTGCGACTTGTACGGTATATTTCCTTCTAATTATATTTTTAATGTATAGTATACACATGTAGGAAGATTTCTATATACCAACTATATCGGTGCCGATGGCCAAAGAGGATGAAATAAATTAAGTTTTGTGAAAGGTACCCTGAAAACTACACTTTGGAGGCCCTGAGAGGACCTTGTGCAACTCGTACGGTATATTTCCTTCCAATTCTATTTTAATGTATAGTATACACATGTAGGAAGATTTCTATTTACAATCTATATCGGTACCGATGGCCAAAGAGGGTGAAATAAATTGTTTGTGAAAAGTACCCTGAAAACTACACTTTGGAGGCCCTGAGGTCCTTGTGCGACTTGTACGGTATATTTCCTTCTAATTATATTTTTAATGTATAGTATACACATGTAGGAAGATTTCTATATACCAACTATATCGGTGCCGATGGCCAAAGAGGATGAAATAAATTAAGTTTTGTGAAAGGTACCCTGAAAACTACACTTTGGAGGCCCTGAGAGGACCTTGTGCAACTCGTACGGTATATTTCCTTCAAATTCTATTTTTAATGTATAGTATACACATGTTGGAAGATTTCTATGTACCAGCAATATAGGTGCCGATGGCGAAAGAGGATGAAATAAATTAATTTTTGTGTAAGGTACCCTGAAAACTACACTTTGGAGGCCCTGAGAGGCCCTTGTGCGACTCGTACGGCATATTTCCTTCCAATTATATTTTTAATGTATAGTATACACATGTAGGAAGATTTGTATATACCAGCTATATCGGTGCCGATGGCCAAAGTGCGTAAAATAAATTGTAGTTTGTGAAAGGTACCCTGAAAACTACACTTTGGAGGCCCTGAGAGGCCCTTGTGCGACTCGTACGGCATATTTCCTTTCAATTCTATTTTTAATGTATAGTATACACATGTAGGAAGATTTCTATATACAAGCTATATCGGTACCGATGGCCAAAGAGGGTGAAATAAATTGTTTGTGAAAAGTACCCTGAAAACTACACTTTGGAGGCCCTGAGAGGCCCTTGTGCGACTTGTACGGTATATTTCCTTCTAATTATATTTTTATTGTATAGTATACACATGTAGGAAGATTTCTATATACCAACTTTATCGGTGCCGATGGCTAAAGAGGATGAAATAAATTAATTTTTGTAAAAGGTACCCTGAAAACTACACTTTGGAGGCCCTGAGAGGACCTTGTGCGACTCGTACGGTATATTTCCTTTCAATTCTATTTTTAATGTATAGTATACACATGTTGGAAGATTTCTATGTACCAGCAATATAGGTGCCGATGGCCAAAGAGGATGGAATAAATTAATTTTTGTGAAAGGTACCCTGAAAACTACACTTTGGAGGCCCTGAGAGGCCCTTGTGCGACTCGTACGGCATATTTCCTTCCAATTCTATTTTTAATGTATAGTATACACATGTAGGAAGATTTCTATTTACAATCTATATCGGTACCGATGGCCAAAGAGGGTGAAATAAATTGTTTGTGAAAAGTACCCTGAAAACTACACTTTGGAGGCCCTGAGAGGCCCTTGTGCGACTTGTACGGTATATTTCCTTCTAATTATATTTTTAATGTATAGTATACACATGTAGGAAGATTTCTATATACCAACTTTATCGGTGCCGATGGCTAAAGAGGATGAAATAAATTAATTTTTGTGAAAGGTACCCTGAAAACTACACTTTGGAGGCCCTGAGAGACCCTTGTGCGACTCGTACGGCATATTTCCTTCCAATTCTATTTTTAATGTATAGTATACACATGTAGGAAGATTTCTATTTACAATCTATATCGGTACCGATGGCCAAAGAGGGTGAAATAAATTGTTTGTGAAAAGTACCCTGAAAACTACACTTTGGAGGCCCTGAGGTCCTTGTGCGACTTGTACGGTATATTTCCTTCTAATTATATTTTTAATGTATAGTATACACATGTAGGAAGATTTCTATATACCAACTATATCGGTGCCGATGGCCAAAGAGGATGAAATAAATTAAGTTTTGTGAAAGGTACCCTGAAAACTACACTTTGGAGGCCCTGAGAGGACCTTGTGCAACTCGTACGGTATATTTCCTTCAAATTCTATTTTTAATGTATAGTATACACATGTTGGAAGATTTCTATGTACCAGCAATATAGGTGCCGATGGCCAAAGAGGATGAAATAAATTAAGTTTTGTGAAATGTACCCTGAAAACTACACTTTGGAGGCCCTGAGAGGCCCTTGTGCGACTCGTACGGCATATTTCCTTCCAATTATATTTTTAATGTATAGTATACACATGTAGGAAGATTTGTATATACCAGCTATATCGGTGCCGATGGCCAAAGTGCGTAAAATAAATTGTAGTTTGTGAAAGGTACCCTGAAAACTACACTTTGGAGGCCCTGAGAGGCCCTTGTGCGACTCGTACGGCATATTTCCTTTCAATTCTATTTTTAGTGTATAGTATTACCATGTAGGAAGATTTCTATATACAAGCTATATCGGTACCGATGGCCAAAGAGGGTGAAATAAATTGTTTGTGAAAAGTACCCTGAAAACTACACTTTGGAGGCCCTGAGGTCCTTGTGCGACTTGTACGGTATATTTCCTTCTAATTATATTTTTAATGTATAGTATACACATGTAGGAAGATTTCTATATACCAACTATATCGGTGCCGATGGCCAAAGAGGATGAAATAAATTAAGTTTTGTGAAAGGTACCCTGAAAACTACACTTTGGAGGCCCTGAGAGGACCTTGTGCAACTCGTACGGTATATTTCCTTCAAATTCTATTTTTAATGTATAGTATACACATGTTGGAAGATTTCTATGTACCAGCAATATAGGTGCCGATGGCGAAAGAGGATGAAATAAATTAATTTTTGTGTAAGGTACCCTGAAAACTACACTATAGAGGCCCTGAGAGGCCCTTGTGCGACTCGTACGGCATATTTCCTTCCAATTATATTTTTAATGTATAGTATACACATGTAGGAAGATTTGTATATACCAGCTATATCGGTGCCGATGGCCAAAGTGCGTAAAATAAATTGTAGTTTGTGAAAGGTACCCTGAAAACTACACTTTGGAGGCCCTGAGAGGCCCTTGTGCGACTCGTACGGCATATTTCCTTCCAATTCTATTTTTAATGTATAGTATACACATGTAGGAAGATTTCTATTTACAATCTATATCGGTACCGATGGCCAAAGAGGGTGAAATAAATTGTTTGTGAAAAGTACCCTGAAAACTACACTTTGGAGGCCCTGAGAGGCCCTTGTGCGACTCGTACGGCATATTTCCTTCCAATTCTATTTTTAATGTATAGTATACACATGTAGGAAGATTTCTATTTACAATCTATATCGGTACCGATGGCCAAAGAGGGTGAAATAAATTGTTTGTGAAAAGTACCCTGAAAACTACACTTTGGAGGCCCTGAGGTCCTTGTGCGACTTGTACGGTATATTTCCTTCTAATTATATTTTTAATGTATAGTATACACATGTAGGAAGATTTCTATATACCAACTATATCGGTGCCGATGGCCAAAGAGGATGAAATAAATTAAGTTTTGTGAAAGGTACCCTGAAAACTACACTTTGGAGGCCCTGAGAGGACCTTGTGCAACTCGTACGGTATATTTCCTTCAAATTCTATTTTTAATGTATAGTATACACATGTTGGAAGATTTCTATGTACCAGCAATATAGGTGCCGATGGCGAAAGAGGATGAAATAAATTAATTTTTGTGTAAGGTACCCTGAAAACTACAATTTGGAGGCCCTGAGAGGCCCTTGTGCGACTCGTACGGCATATTTCCTTCCAATTATATTTTTAATGTATAGTATACACATGTAGGAAGATTTGTATATACCAGCTATATCGGTGCCGATGGCCAAAGTGCGTAAAATAAATTGTAGTTTGTGAAAGGTACCCTGAAAACTACACTTTGGAGGCCCTGAGAGGCCCTTGTGCGACTCGTACGGCATATTTCCTTTCAATTCTATTTTTAGTGTATAGTATTACCATGTAGGAAGATTTCTATATACAAGCTATATCGGTACCGATGGCCAAAGAGGGTGAAATAAATTGTTTGTGAAAAGTACCCTGAAAACTACACTTTGGAGGCCCTGAGAGGCCCTTGTGCGACTTGTACGGTATATTTCCTTCTAATTATATTTTAATGTATAGTATACACATGTAGGAAGATTTCTATATACCAACTTTATCGGTGCCGATGGCTAAAGAGGATGAAATAAATTAATTTTTGTGAAAGGTACCCTGAAAACTACACTTTGGAGGCCCTGAGAGGCCCTTGTGCGACTCGTACGGTATATTTCCTTCTAATTATATTTTTAATGTATAGTATACACATGTAGGAAGATTTCTATATACCAACTATATCGGTGCCGATGGCCAAAGAGGATGAAATAAATTAAGTTTTGTGAAAGGTACCCTGAAAACTACACTTTGGAGGCCCTGAGAGGACCTTGTGCAACTCGTACGGTATATTTCCTTCCAATTCTATTTTTAATGTATAGTATACACATGTAGGAAGAATTCTATTTACAATCTATATCGGTACCGATGGCCAAAGAGGGTGAAATAAATTGTTTGTGAAAAGTACCCTGAAAACTACACTTTGGAGGCCCTGAGGTCCTTGTGCGACTTGTACGGTATATTTCCTTCTAATTATATTTTTAATGTATAGTATACACATGTAGGAAGATTTCTATATACCAACTATATCGGTGCCGATGGCCAAAGAGGATGAAATAAATTAAGTTTTGTGAAAGGTACCCTGAAAACTACACTTTGGAGGCCCTGAGAGGACCTTGTGCAACTCGTACGGTATATTTCCTTCAAATTATATTTTTAATGTATAGTATACACATGTTGGAAGATTTCTATGTACCAGCAATATAGGTGCCGATGGCGAAAGAGGATGAAATAAATTAATTTTTGTGTAAGGTACCCTGAAAACTACACTTTGGAGGCCCTGAGAGGCCCTTGTGCGACTCGTACGGCATATTTCCTTCCAATTATATTTTTACTGTATAGTATACACATGTAGGAAGATTTGTATATACCAGCTATATCGGTGCCGATGGCCAAAGTGCGTAAAATAAATTGTAGTTTGTGAAAGGTACCCTGAAAACTACACTTTGGAGGCCCTGAGAGGCCCTTGTGCGACTCGTACGGCATATTTCCTTCCAATTATATTTTTAATGTATAGTATACACATGTAGGAAGATTTGTATATACCAGCTATATCGGTGCCGATGGCCAAAGTGCGTAAAATAAATTGTAGTTTGTGAAAGGTACCCTGAAAACTACACTTTGGAGGCCCTGAGAGGCCCTTGTGCGACTCGTACGGCATATTTCCTTTCAATTCTATTTTTAGTGTATAGAATACACATGTAGGAAGATTTCTATGTACCAGCTATATCGGTGCCTATGGCCAAAAAGTGTAAAATAAATTGTAGTTTGTGAAAGGTACCCTAAAAACTACACTTAAGAGGCCCTGAGAGTCCCTTGTGCGACTCGTACGGCATATTTCCTTCCATATATATTTTAAATGTATAGTATACACATGTAGGAAGATTTCTATATACCAGCTATATCGGTACCGATGGTCAAAAAAAGATAAATAAAATTGTTGTTTATAAAAAATACTCGAAAAACTACACTTTGGAGGCCCTGAGAGGCCCTTGTGCGACTCGTACTGTATATTTCATTTCAATTATATTTTTAATGTATAGTATACACATGTAGGAAGATTCCTATATACCAGCTATATCGTTGCCGATGGCCAAAGTGCGTAAAATAAATTGTTGTTTGTGAAAGGTACCATGAAAAATACACTTCGGAGGCCCTGAGAGGCCTTTGTGCGACTCGAACGGTATATTTCTTTCCAAGTATCTTTGTGGCAGCTATATTGGTACCGATGGCCAAAAGGGATGAAATAAATTAATTTTTGTGAAAGGTACCCTGATAACTACACTTTGGAGGCCCTGAGAGGCCCTTGTGCGACTCGTACGGTATATTTCCTTCCCAATATATTTTTAATGTATAGTATACACATGTAGGAAGATTTCTATATACCAGCTATATCGGTGCCGATGGCCAAAGAGGAAAATAAATTGTTGTTTGTGAAAAATACTCTGAAAACTACACTTTGGAGGCCCTGAGAGGCCCCTGTGAGTCTCGTACGGTATTTTTCTTTCAAATTATATTTTTAATGTATAGAATACACATGTAGGAAGTTTCCTATATACAAGCTATATCGGTGCCGATGGCCAATGAGGATGAAATAAATTAATTTTTGTGAAAGGTACCCTGAAAACTACACTTTGGAGGCCCTGAGAGACCCTTGTGTGACACGTACGGTATATTTCCTTCCAATTATATTTTTAGTGTATAATATACACATGTAGGAATATTTCTATATACCAGCTATATCGGTGCCGATGGCCAATGAGGAAGAAATAAATTTAATTTGTGAAAGGTCCCCTGATAACTACACTTTGGAGACCCTGAGAGGCCCTTGTGCGACTCGTACGGTATAATACCTTCCAAATATATGTTTAATGTATAGTATACACATGTAGGAAGATTTCTATATACCAGCTATATCGGTGCCGATATAAAGAAAATAAATTGTTGTTTTTGAATAATACTCTGAAAACTACACTTTGGAGGCCCTGAGATGCCCCTGTGAGTCTCGTACGATATATTTCCTTCAAATTATATTTTTAATGTATAGTATACACATGTAGGAAGATTTTTATGTACCAGATATAACGGTGCCGATTGCCAAAGTTGAGAGGCCCTTGTACGACTCGTACGGTATATTTCCTTTTAATTCTATTTCTATTGTTTACTATACACATGTAGGAAGATTTCAATATACCAGCTATATCGGTGCCGATGGCCAATTAGGATGAAATAAATTACTTTTTGTGAAAGGTACCCTGAAAACTACACTTTGGAGGCCCTGAGAGGCACTTGTGCGACTCGTACGGTATATTTCATTCCAATTATATTTTTAATGTATAGTATACACATGTAGGAAGATTTCTTTGTAGAAGCTATATCGGTACCGATGGCCAAAGAGGGTGAAATAAACAGTTGTTTGTGATAAGTACCCTAAAAACTACACTTTGGAGGCCCTGAGATGCCCTTGTGCGACTCGTACGGCATATTTTCTTCCAATTATATTTTATTGTATAGTATACACATGTAGGAAGATTTCTATATACCAACTATATCGGTGCAGATGGCCAAACAGGATGAAATAAATTAATTTTTGTGAAAGGTACCCTGAAAACTACACTTTGGAGGCCCTGAGAGGCCCTTGTGCGACTCGTACGGTATATTTCCTTCCAATTATATTTTTAATGTATACTATACACATGTTGGAAGATTTATATATACCAGCTATATCGGTGCCGGTGGCCAAATAGAATGAATTAAATTAATTTTTGTGAAAGGTACCCTAAAAACTACACTTTGGAGGCCCTTAGAGGCCCTTGTGCGACTCGTACGGTATATTTCCTTCCAATTATATTTTTAATGTATAGTATACACATGTATAAAGATTTCTATGTACCAGCTATATCGGTGCCGATGACAAAAGAGGATTAAATAAATTAATTTTTGTGAAAGGTACCCTGAAAACTACACTTTGGAGGCCCTGAGAGGCCCTTGTGCGACTCGTACGGCATATTTCCTTTCAATTTTATTTTTAATGTATAGTATACACATGTAGGAAGATTACTTTATACCAGCTATATCGGTGCCGATGGCCAAAGTGCGTAAAATAAATTGTAGTTTGTAAAAGGTACCCTGAAAACTACACTTTGGAGGCCCTGAGAGGCCCTTGTGCGACTCGTACGGCATATTTCCTTCCAATTCTATTTTTAATGTATAGTATACACATGTAGGAAGATTTCTATTTACAATCTATATCGGTACCGATGGCCAAAGAGGGTGAAATAAATTGTTTGTGAAAAGTACCCTGAAAACTACACTTTGGAGGCCCTGAGGTCCTTGTGCGACTTGTACGGTATATTTCCTTCTAATTATATTTTTAATGTATAGTATACACATGTAGGAAGATTTCTATATACCAACTATATCGGTGCCGATGGCCAAAGAGGATGAAATAAATTAAGTTTTGTGAAAGGTACCCTGAAAACTACACTTTGGAGGCCCTGAGAGGACCTTGTGCAACTCGTACGGTATATTTCCTTCAAATTCTATTTTTAATGTATAGTATACACATGTTGGAAGATTTCTATGTACCAGCAATATAGGTGCCGATGGCGAAAGAGGATGAAATAAATTAATTTTTGTGTAAGGTACCCTGAAAACTACACTTTGGAGGCCCTGAGAGGCCCTTGTGCGACTCGTACGGCATATTTCCTTCCAATTATATTTTTAATGTATAGTATACACATGTAGGAAGATTTGTATATACCAGCTATATAGGTGCCGATGGCCAAAGTGCGTAAAATAAATTGTAGTTTGTGAAAGGTACCCTGAAAACTACACTTTGGAGGCCCTGAGAGGCCCTTGTGCGACTCGTACGGCATATTTCCTTCCAATTATATTTTTAATGTATAGTATACACATGTAGGAAGATTTGTATATACCAGCTATATCGGTGCCGATGGCCAAAGTGCGTAAAATAAATTGTAGTTTGTGAAAGGTACCCTGAAAACTACACTTTGGAGGCCCTGAGAGGCCCTTGTGCGACTCGTACGGCATATTTCCTTTCAATTCTATTTTTAGTGTATAGAATACACATGTAGGAAGATTTCTATGTACCAGCTATATCGGTGCCTATGGCCAAAAAGTGTAAAATAAATTGTAGTTTGTGAAAGGTACCCTAAAAACTACACTTAAGAGGCCCTGAGAGTCCCTTGTGCGACTCGTACGGCATATTTCCTTCCATATATATTTTAAATGTATAGTATACACATGTAGGAAGATTTCTATATACCAGCTATATCGGTACCGATGGTCAAAAAAAGATAAATAAAATTGTTGTTTATAAAAAATACTCGAAAAACTACACTTTGGAGGCCCTGAGAGGCCCTTGTGCGACTCGTACTGTATATTTCATTTCAATTATATTTTTAATGTATAGTATACACATGTAGGAAGATTCCTATATACCAGCTATATCGTTGCCGATGGCCAAAGTGCGTAAAATAAATTGTTGTTTGTGAAAGGTACCATGAAAAATACACTTCGGAGGCCCTGAGAGGCCTTTGTGCGACTCGAACGGTATATTTCTTTCCAAGTATATTTTTAATTTATAGTATACACATGTAGGAAGATTTCTATGTACCAGCTATATCGGTGCCGATGGCCAAAGTTGAGAGGCCTTTGTGCGACTCGTACGGTATATTTCCTTCCAATTATATTTTTATTGTATAGTATACACATGTAGGAAGATTTCTATATACCAGCTATATCGGTACCGATGGCCAAAAAGGATGAAATAAATTGTTGTTTGTGAAAAATACTCTAAAAACTACACTTTGGAGGACTTGTGAGGCCCTTGTGTGACACGTACGGTATATTTCCTTCCAATTATATTTTAAGTGTATAGTATACACATGTAGGAAGATTTCTATATACCAGCTATATCGGTGCCGATGGCCAATGAGGAAGAAATAAATTAATTTTTGTAAAAGGTACCCTGTAAACTACACTTTGGAGGCCCTGAGAGGCCCTTGTGCGACTCGTACGGTATATTTCATTCCAATTATATTTTTAGTGTATAGTATACACATGTAGGAAGATTTCTTTGTGGCAGCTATATTGGTACCGATGGCCAAAAGGGATGAAATAAATTAATTTTTGTGAAAGGTACCCTGATAACTACACTTTGGAGGCCCTGAGAGGCCCTTGTGCGACTCGTACGGTATATTTCCTTCCCAATATATTTTTAATGTATAGTATACACATGTAGGAAGATTTCTATATACCAGCTATATCGGTGCCGATGGCCAAAGAGGAAAATAAATTGTTGTTTGTGAAAAATACTCTGAAAACTACACTTTGGAGGCCCTGAGAGGCCCCTGTGAGTCTCGTACGGTATATTTCCTTCAAATTATATTTTTAATGTATAGAATACACATGTAGGAAGTTTCCTATATACAAGCTATATCGGTGCCGATGGCCAATGAGGATGAAATAAATTAATTTTTGTGAAAGGTACCCTGAAAACTACACTTTGGAGGCCCTGAGAGACCCTTGTGTGACACGTACGGTATATTTCCTTCCAATTATATTTTTAGTGTATAATATACACATGTAGGAAGATTTCTATATACCAGCTATATCGGTGCCGATGGCCAATGAGGAAGAAATAAATTTAATTTGTGAAAGGTCCCCTGATAACTACACTTTGGAGACCCTGAGAGGCCCTTGTGCGACTCATACGGTATAATACCTTCCAAATATATGTTTAATGTATAGTATACACATGTAGGAAGATTTCTATATACCAGCTATATCGGTGCCGATATAAAGAAAATAAATTGTTGTTTTTGAATAATACTCTGAAAACTACACTTTGGAGGCCCTGAGATGCCCCTGTGAGTCTCGTACGATATATTTCCTTCAAATTATATTTTTAATGTATAGTATACACATGTAGGAAGATTTCTATGTACCAGATATAACGGTGCCGATTGCCAAAGTTGAGAGGCCCTTGTACGACTCGTACGGTATATTTCCTTTTAATTCTATTTCTATTGTTTACTATACACATGTAGGAAGATTTCAATATACCAGCTATATCGGTGCCGATGGCCAATTAGGATGAAATAAATTACTTTTTGTGAAAGGTACCCTGAAAACTACACTTTGGAGGCCCTGAGAGGCACTTGTGCGACTCGTACGGTATATTTCATTCCAATTATATTTTTAATGTATAGTATACACATGTAGGAAGATTTCTTTGTAGAAGCTATATCGGTACCGATGGCCAAAGAGGGTGAAATAAACAGTTGTTTGTGATAAGTACCCTAAAAACTACACTTTGGAGGCCCTGAGATGCCCTTGTGCGACTCGTACGGCATATTTTCTTCCAATTATATTTTATTGTATAGTATACACATGTAGGAAGATTTCTATATACCAACTATATCGGTGCAGATGGCCAAACAGGATGAAATAAATTAATTTTTGTGAAAGGTACCCTGAAAACTACACTTTGGAGGCCCTGAGAGGCCCTTGTGCGACTCGTACGGTATATTTCCTTCCAATTATATTTTTAATGTATACTATACACATGTTGGAAGATTTATATATACCAGCTATATCGGTGCCGGTGGCCAAATAGAATGAATTAAATTAATTTTTGTGAAAGGTACCCTAAAAACTACACTTTGGAGGCCCTTAGAGGCCCTTGTGCGACTCGTACGGTATATTTCCTTCCAATTATATTTTTAATGTATAGTATACACATGTATAAAGATTTCTATGTACCAGCTATATCGGTGCCGATGACAAAAGAGGATTAAATAAATTAATTTTTGTGAAAGGTACCCTGAAAACTACACTTTGGAGGCCCTGAGAGGCCCTTGTGCGACTCGTACGGCATATTTCCTTTCAATTTTATTTTTAATGTATAGTATACACATGTAGGAAGATTACTTTATACCAGCTATATCGGTGCCGATGGCCAAAGTGCGTAAAATAAATTGTAGTTTGTAAAAGGTACCCTGAAAACTACACTTTGGAGGCCCTGAGAGGCCCTTGTGCGACTCGTACGGCATATTTCCTTCCAATTCTATTTTTAATGTATAGTATACACATGTAGGAAGATTTCTATTTACAATCTATATCGGTACCGATGGCCAAAGAGGGTGAAATAAATTGTTTGTGAAAAGTACCCTGAAAACTACACTTTGGAGGCCCTGAGGTCCTTGTGCGACTTGTACGGTATATTTCCTTCTAATTATATTTTTAATGTATAGTATACACATGTAGGAAGATTTCTATATACCAACTATATCGGTGCCGATGGCCAAAGAGGATGAAATAAATTAAGTTTTGTGAAAGGTACCCTGAAAACTACACTTTGGAGGCCCTGAGAGGACCTTGTGCAACTCGTACGGTATATTTCCTTCAAATTCTATTTTTAATGTATAGTATACACATGTTGGAAGATTTCTATGTACCAGCAATATAGGTGCCGATGGCGAAAGAGGATGAAATAAATTAATTTTTGTGTAAGGTACCCTGAAAACTACACTTTGGAGGCCCTGAGAGGCCCTTGTGCGACTCGTACGGCATATTTCCTTCCAATTATATTTTTAATGTATAGTATACACATGTAGGAAGATTTGTATATACCAGCTATATAGGTGCCGATGGCCAAAGTGCGTAAAATAAATTGTAGTTTGTGAAAGGTACCCTGAAAACTACACTTTGGAGGCCCTGAGAGGCCCTTGTGCGACTCGTACGGCATATTTCCTTTCAATTCTATTTTTAGTGTATAGTATTACCATGTAGGAAGATTTCTATATACAAGCTATATCGGTACCGATGGCCAAAGAGGGTGAAATAAATTGTTTGTGAAAAGTACCCTGAAAACTACACTTTGGAGGCCCTGAGAGGCCCTTGTGCGACTTGTACGGTATATTTCCTTCTAATTATATTTTTAATGTATAGTATACACATGTAGGAAGATTTCTATATACCAACTATATCGGTGCCGATGGCCAAAGAGGATGA
This sequence comes from Bacillus rossius redtenbacheri, assembly GCF_032445375.1. Classification (NCBI taxonomy): domain Eukaryota; kingdom Metazoa; phylum Arthropoda; class Insecta; order Phasmatodea; family Bacillidae; genus Bacillus; species Bacillus rossius. Next base: position 4,802 of record NW_026963087.1, on the reverse strand, counting down.
AATAAATTAAGTTTTGTGAAAGGTACCCTGAAAACTACACTTTGGAGGCCCTGAGAGGACCTTGTGCAACTCGTACGGTATATTTCCTTCAAATTCTATTTTTAATGTATAGTATACACATGTTGGAAGATTTCTATGTACCAGCAATATAGGTGCCGATGGCGAAAGAGGATGAAATAAATTAATTTTTGTGTAAGGTACCCTGAAAACTACACTTTGGAGGCCCTGAGAGGCCCTTGTGCGACTCGTACGGCATATTTCCTTCCAATTATATTTTTAATGTATAGTATACACATGTAGGAAGATTTGTATATACCAGCTATATCGGTGCCGATGGCCAAAGTGCGTAAAATAAATTGTAGTTTGTGAAAGGTACCCTGAAAACTACACTTTGGAGGCCCTGAGAGGCCCTTGTGCGACTCGTACGGCATATTTCCTTTCAATTCTATTTTTAGTGTATAGTATTACCATGTAGGAAGATTTCTATATACAAGCTATATCGGTACCGATGGCCAAAGAGGGTGAAATAAATTGTTTGTGAAAAGTACCCTGAAAACTACACTTTGGAGGCCCTGAGAGGCCCTTGTGCGACTTGTACGGTATATTTCCTTCTAATTATATTTTTAATGTATAGTATACACATGTAGGAAGATTTCTATATACCAACTTTATCGGTGCCGATGGCTAAAGAGGATGAAATAAATTAATTTTTGTGAAAGGTACCCTGAAAACTACACTTTGGAGGCCCTGAGAGGCCCTTGTGCGACTCGTACGGTATATTTCCTTCTAATTATATTTTTAATGTATAGTATACACATGTAGGAAGATTTCTATATACCAACTATATCGGTGCCGATGGCTAAAGAGGATGAAATAAATTAATTTTTGTAAAAGGTACCCTGAAAACTACACTTTGGAGGCCCTGAGAGGCCCTTGTGCGACTTGTACGGTATATTTCCTTCTAATTATATTTTTAATGTATAGTATACACATGTAGGAAGATTTCTATATACCAACTATATCGGTGCCGATGGCCAAAGAGGATGAAATAAATTAAGTTTTGTGAAAGGTACCCTGAAAACTACACTTTGGAGGCCCTGAGAGGACCTTGTGCAACTCGTACGGTATATTTCCTTCCAATTCTATTTTAATGTATAGTATACACATGTAGGAAGATTTCTATTTACAATCTATATCGGTACCGATGGCCAAAGAGGGTGAAATAAATTGTTTGTGAAAAGTACCCTGAAAACTACACTTTGGAGGCCCTGAGGTCCTTGTGCGACTTGTACGGTATATTTCCTTCTAATTATATTTTTAATGTATAGTATACACATGTAGGAAGATTTCTATATACCAACTATATCGGTGCCGATGGCCAAAGAGGATGAAATAAATTAAGTTTTGTGAAAGGTACCCTGAAAACTACACTTTGGAGGCCCTGAGAGGACCTTGTGCAACTCGTACGGTATATTTCCTTCAAATTCTATTTTTAATGTATAGTATACACATGTTGGAAGATTTCTATGTACCAGCAATATAGGTGCCGATGGCGAAAGAGGATGAAATAAATTAATTTTTGTGTAAGGTACCCTGAAAACTACACTTTGGAGGCCCTGAGAGGCCCTTGTGCGACTCGTACGGCATATTTCCTTCCAATTATATTTTTAATGTATAGTATACACATGTAGGAAGATTTGTATATACCAGCTATATCGGTGCCGATGGCCAAAGTGCGTAAAATAAATTGTAGTTTGTGAAAGGTACCCTGAAAACTACACTTTGGAGGCCCTGAGAGGCCCTTGTGCGACTCGTACGGCATATTTCCTTTCAATTCTATTTTTAATGTATAGTATACACATGTAGGAAGATTTCTATATACAAGCTATATCGGTACCGATGGCCAAAGAGGGTGAAATAAATTGTTTGTGAAAAGTACCCTGAAAACTACACTTTGGAGGCCCTGAGAGGCCCTTGTGCGACTTGTACGGTATATTTCCTTCTAATTATATTTTTATTGTATAGTATACACATGTAGGAAGATTTCTATATACCAACTTTATCGGTGCCGATGGCTAAAGAGGATGAAATAAATTAATTTTTGTAAAAGGTACCCTGAAAACTACACTTTGGAGGCCCTGAGAGGACCTTGTGCGACTCGTACGGTATATTTCCTTTCAATTCTATTTTTAATGTATAGTATACACATGTTGGAAGATTTCTATGTACCAGCAATATAGGTGCCGATGGCCAAAGAGGATGGAATAAATTAATTTTTGTGAAAGGTACCCTGAAAACTACACTTTGGAGGCCCTGAGAGGCCCTTGTGCGACTCGTACGGCATATTTCCTTCCAATTCTATTTTTAATGTATAGTATACACATGTAGGAAGATTTCTATTTACAATCTATATCGGTACCGATGGCCAAAGAGGGTGAAATAAATTGTTTGTGAAAAGTACCCTGAAAACTACACTTTGGAGGCCCTGAGAGGCCCTTGTGCGACTTGTACGGTATATTTCCTTCTAATTATATTTTTAATGTATAGTATACACATGTAGGAAGATTTCTATATACCAACTTTATCGGTGCCGATGGCTAAAGAGGATGAAATAAATTAATTTTTGTGAAAGGTACCCTGAAAACTACACTTTGGAGGCCCTGAGAGACCCTTGTGCGACTCGTACGGCATATTTCCTTCCAATTCTATTTTTAATGTATAGTATACACATGTAGGAAGATTTCTATTTACAATCTATATCGGTACCGATGGCCAAAGAGGGTGAAATAAATTGTTTGTGAAAAGTACCCTGAAAACTACACTTTGGAGGCCCTGAGGTCCTTGTGCGACTTGTACGGTATATTTCCTTCTAATTATATTTTTAATGTATAGTATACACATGTAGGAAGATTTCTATATACCAACTATATCGGTGCCGATGGCCAAAGAGGATGAAATAAATTAAGTTTTGTGAAAGGTACCCTGAAAACTACACTTTGGAGGCCCTGAGAGGACCTTGTGCAACTCGTACGGTATATTTCCTTCAAATTCTATTTTTAATGTATAGTATACACATGTTGGAAGATTTCTATGTACCAGCAATATAGGTGCCGATGGCCAAAGAGGATGAAATAAATTAAGTTTTGTGAAATGTACCCTGAAAACTACACTTTGGAGGCCCTGAGAGGCCCTTGTGCGACTCGTACGGCATATTTCCTTCCAATTATATTTTTAATGTATAGTATACACATGTAGGAAGATTTGTATATACCAGCTATATCGGTGCCGATGGCCAAAGTGCGTAAAATAAATTGTAGTTTGTGAAAGGTACCCTGAAAACTACACTTTGGAGGCCCTGAGAGGCCCTTGTGCGACTCGTACGGCATATTTCCTTTCAATTCTATTTTTAGTGTATAGTATTACCATGTAGGAAGATTTCTATATACAAGCTATATCGGTACCGATGGCCAAAGAGGGTGAAATAAATTGTTTGTGAAAAGTACCCTGAAAACTACACTTTGGAGGCCCTGAGGTCCTTGTGCGACTTGTACGGTATATTTCCTTCTAATTATATTTTTAATGTATAGTATACACATGTAGGAAGATTTCTATATACCAACTATATCGGTGCCGATGGCCAAAGAGGATGAAATAAATTAAGTTTTGTGAAATGTACCCTGAAAACTACACTTTGGAGGCCCTGAGAGGCCCTTGTGCGACTCGTACGGCATATTTCCTTCCAATTATATTTTTAATGTATAGTATACACATGTAGGAAGATTTGTATATACCAGCTATATCGGTGCCGATGGCCAAAGTGCGTAAAATAAATTGTAGTTTGTGAAAGGTACCCTGAAAACTACACTTTGGAGGCCCTGAGAGGCCCTTGTGCGACTCGTACGGCATATTTCCTTTCAATTCTATTTTTAGTGTATAGTATTACCATGTAGGAAGATTTCTATATACAAGCTATATCGGTACCGATGGCCAAAGAGGGTGAAATAAATTGTTTGTGAAAAGTACCCTGAAAACTACACTTTGGAGGCCCTGAGAGGCCCTTGTGCGACTCGTACGGTATATTTCCTTCCAATTATATTTTTAATGTATAGTATACACATGTTGAAAGATTTCTATGTACCAGCTATATCGGTGCCGATGGCCAAATAGGATGAAATAAATTAATTTTTGTGAAAGGTACCCTGAAAACTACACTTTGGAGGCCCTGAGAGGCCCGTGTGCGACTCGTACGGCATATTTCCTTCCAATTATATTTTTAATGTATAGTATACACATGTCGGAAGATTCCTATATACCAGCTATATCGGTGCCGATGGCCAAAGTGGGTAAAATAAATTGTTGTTTGTAAAAGGTACCCTGAAAACTACATTTTGGAGGCCCTGAGAGGCCTTTGAGTTACTCGTACGGTATATTTCCTTCCAATTATATTTTTATTGTATAGTATACACATGTAGGAAGATTTTTATGTACCAGCTATATAGGTGCCGATGGCCAAAGTGGGTAAAATAAATTGTTGTTTGTGAAAGGTACCCTGAAAACTGCACTTTGGAGGCCCTGAGAGGCCCTTGTGCGACTCGTACGGTATATTTCCTTCCAATTATATTTTTAATGTATAGTATACACATGTAGGAAGATTTCTATATACCAGCAATATCGGTACCGATGGCCAAAGAGGGTGAAATAAATTAATGTTTGTGCGTACTTGCGTGAATTTACTTAGGCCGTTGTTATTCCAAGTTCGCTGTAGTATGACGCACCCGGGCGGCCGGATAAAGCCAGCGGAT
>NW_026963086.1:10000-21941 GCF_032445375.1 Bacillus rossius redtenbacheri | reverse complement strand
AGAAATTCTCCCGGCGACCGAGGCCTCTGCGGCCGGGAGAACTCTCGAAAACCACCTCGTTCGTGGTTGTTTGCCGTGCGGGGCGAATCGGGAAATCTAGCAAATAGCTGAAGACATTCTCCCGGCGATGGAGGCCTCGGCGGCCGGGAAAAACGCCCGCGCTCGGGCGTTGCGCGCCCCCTTGGCAAGGCCCATTTTGGGTTATATAGGGGGTAGTGGTGTCCCGAGGGGAAAAAATTAACATGTTAAATACTGCTCCCAGGCAATTGTAAAATGTCTCGGCGACGGAAGGCACCACTACCCGGCATATTTACGCCCCTCGGACTCCGTGCGCCAGCCTGTAATAGCGAATCGGGACTTAGAAAAAAAATTCGAGCAGGGAGCCAGAACATTTTCCCGGCGATCGAGGCCTCCGCGGCCGAGGAATTTGTCATTGGTGATTTTGCATGTTAAATTAACATGTGTATTAACACAGGCTTGGAGAAGCAAGCCTGCGGGACTCTGCAATACATTGAGCGGGCAGCCAGAAAATTCTGGCGGCGACCGTGGCCTCCGCGGCCGGGGAAATAATCCTCTGTAATTTTACATGTTAAATTAACATGTGTATTAACACAGGCTTGGAGAAGCAAGCCTGCGGGACTCTGCAATACATTGAGCGGGGAGCCAGAAATTTCTGGCGGCGACCGAGGCCTCTGCGGCCGGGATAATAATCCTTGGTAATTTTACATGTTAAATTAACATGTGTATTAACACAGGCTGGGAGAACTAGGCATTCTGGACTTTGAAAAATTTCGAGCAGGGGCCGGAGAAATTCTCCCGGCGACCGAGGCCTCCGCGGCCGGGAGAACTCTCGGCGCTCGGGCTCCGCGTCTACCCATGGGGAGCGGGCAGCCAGAAAATTCTGGCGGCGACCGAGGCCTCCGCGGCCGAGGAAAAGGTCATTGGTAATATTACATGTTAAATTAACATGTGTATTAACACATGCTGGGAGAAGCAGGCATTCTGGACTTTGAAAAATTTCGAGCAGGGGCCGGAGAAATTCTCCCGGCGACCGAGGCCTCCGCGGCCGGGAGAACTCTCGGCGCTCGGGCTCCGCGTCTACCCTTGGGGAGCGGGCAGCCAGAAAATTCTGGCGGCGACCGAGGCCTCCGCGGCCGAGGAAATGGTCCTTGGTGATTTTACATGTTAAATTAACATGTGTATTAACACAGGCTGGGAGAAGCAGGCATTCTGGACTTTGGAAAATTTCGAGCAGGGGCCGGAGAAAATCTCCCGGCGACCGAGGCCTCTGCGGCCGGGAGAACTCTCGGCGCTCGGGCTCCGGGTGTACCCGCGGCAAGGCCCATTTTGTGTTATATAGGGGGTAGTGGTGTCCCGAGGGGGAAAAAATTAACATGTTAAATACTGCTTCCAGGCAATAGGAAAATGTCTCGGCGACGGAACACACCACTACCCGGCGAATTCCCGCCCCTCGGACTCCGTGCGCCAGCTAGTAAGAGCGAATCGGGACTTGGAAAAAATTTTATCGGGGAGCCAGAAAATTCTCCCGGCGATCAAGGCAATCACCGCCGGGAGAATTTTTTCTAGCTAACCGATTGAAATTTTCAAAGTACCAATTGCCTCGAAAACAACCACGAACGTAAAACAACCACGAACGGAAAACAACCACGAACGACAACAACCACGAACGACAACAACCACGAACGACAACAACCACGAACGGAAAACAACCCCGAACGACAACAACCACGAACGCACAACAACCACGAATGAAAACAACCACGAACAGTAAACAACCACGAACGAAAACAACCACGAACGAAAACCACCTCGTTCGTGGTTGTTCGCCTTGTGGGGCGAATCGGGACATCATGCAAATAGCTGGAGACATTCTCCCGGCGATCGAGGCCTCGGCGCCCGGGAAAAATGCCCGCGCTCGGGCGTTGTGGGCACCCATTGCATGGCCCATTTTGGGTTATATAGGGGGTAGTGGTGTCCCGAGGGGGAAAAAATTAACATGTTAAATACTGCTCCCAGGCAATTGTAAAATGTCTCGGCGACGGAAGGCACCACTACCCGGCATATTTCCGCCCCTCGGACTCCGTGCGCCAGCCTGTAATAGCGAATCGGGACTTAGAAAAAATTCGAGCAGAGAGCCAGAAAATTCTCCCGGCGATGGAGGCCTCCGCGGCCGAGGAAATTGTCATTGGTGATTTTGCATGTTAAATTAACATGTGTATTAACACAGGCTTGGAGAAGCAAGCCTGCGGGACTCTGCAATACATTGAGCGGGGAGCCAGAAAATTCTGGCGGCGACCGAGGCCTCCGCGGCCGGGAGAACTCTCGGCGCTCGGGCTCCGCGTCTACACATGGGGAGCGGGCAGCCAGAAAATTCTGGCGGCGACCGAGGCCTCCGCGGCCGAGGAAATGGTCCTTGGTGATTTTACATGTTAAATTAACATGTGTATTAACACAGGCTGGGAGAAGCAAGCCTGCGGGTCGCTGCAATATATTGAGCGGGGAGCCAGAAATTTCTGGCGGCGATCGAGGCCTCCGCGGCCGGGGAAATAATCCTCGGTAATTTTACATGTTAAATTAACATGTGTATTAACACAGGCTTGGAGAAGCAAGCCTGCGGGTCTCTGCAATACATTGAGCGGGGAGCCAGAAATTTCTGGCGGCGACCGAGGCCTCTGCGGCCGGGATAATAATCCTTGGTAATTTTACATGTTAAATTAACATGTGTATTAACACAGGCTGGGAGAACTAGGCATTCTGGACTTTGAAAAATTTCGAGCAGGGGCCAGAGAAATTCTCCCGGCGACAGAGGCCTCCGCGGCCGGGAGAAATCTCGGCGCTCGGGCAGCGCGTCTACCCATGGGGAGCGGGCAGCCAGAAAATTCTGGCGGCGACCGAGGCCTCCGCGGACGAGGAAAAGGTCATTGGTAATATTACATGTTAAATTAACATGTGTATTAACACATGCTGGGAGAAGCAGGCATTCTGGACTTTGAAAAATTTCGAGCAGGGGCCGGAGAAATTCTCCCGGCGACCGAGGCCTCCGCGGCCGGGAGAACTCTCGGCGCTCGGGCTCCGCGTCTACCAATGGGGAGCGGGCAGCCAGAAAATTCTGGCGGCGACCGAGGCCTCCGCGGCCGAGGAAATGGTCCTTGTTGATTTTACATGTTAAATTAACATGTGTATTAACACAGGCTGGGAGAAGCAAGCCTGCGGGACTCTGCAATACATTGAGCGGGGAGCCAGAAAATTCTGGCGGCGACCGAGGCCTCCGCGGCCGAGGAAATGGTCCTCAATGATTTTACATGTTAAATTAACATGTGTATTAACACAGGCTGGGAGAAGCAAGCCTGCGGGACTCTGCAATACATTGAGCGGGGAGCCAGAAAATTCTGGCGGCGACCGAGGCCTCCGCGGCCGGGGAAATAATCCTCGGTAATTTTACATGTTAAATTAACATGTGTATTAACACAGGCTGGGAGAAGCAGGCATTCTGGACTTTGAAAAATTTCGAGCAGGGGCCGGAGAAATTCTCCCGGCGACCGAGGCCTCCGCGGCCGGGAGAACTTCGGCGCTCGGGCTCCGCGTGTACACGCCGCAAGGCCCATTTTGGGTTATATAGGGGGTAGTGGTGTCTCTGGAGGGAAAAAATACACGGTAAATATTGCAGCCAGAGCCTATGGCAATCTGTTGGCGACCGAGGCCTCCACACCCCGGCAAATTTTCGGCTCTCGGACTGTGTGTATTCCACTGGAGACAGGCCTGCGGGACTCTGTAATATATTGAGCCGGGAGCCAGAAAATTCTGGCGGCGACCGAAGCCTCCGCGGCCGGGGAAATAATCCTCGGTAATTTTACATGTTAAATTAACATGTGTATTAACACAGGCTGGGAGAAGCAAGCCTGCGGGTCGCTGCAATATATTGAGCGGGGAGCCAGAAAATTCTGGCGGCGACCGAGGCCTCCGCGGCCGGGGAAATAATCCTCGGTAATTTTACATGTTAAATTAACATGTGTATTAACACAGGCTTGGAGAAGCAAGCCTGCGGGACTCTGCAATACATTGAGCGGGGAGCCAGAAAATTCTGGCGGCGACCGCGGCCTCTGCGGCCAGGGAAATAATCCTCGGTAATTTTACATGTTAAATAACCATGTGTATTAACACAGGCTGGGAGAAGCAAGCATGCGGGACTCTGCAATATATTGAGCAGGGAGCCAGAAAATTCTGGCTGCGACCGAGGCCTCTGCGGCCGAGGAAATGGTCATTGGTAATTTTACATGTTAAATTAACATGTGTTTTAACACAGGCTGGGAGATGCAGGCATTCTGGACTTAGAAAAATTTCGAGCAGGGGCCCGAGAAATTCTCCCGGCGACCGAGGCCTCCGCGGCCGGGAGAACTCTCGAAAACCACCTCGTTCGTGGTTGTTTGCCGTGCGGGGCGAATCGGGAAATCTAGCAAATAGCTGAAGACATTCTCCCGGCGATGGAGGCCTCGGCGGCCGGGAAAAACGCCCGCGCTCGGGCGTTGCGCGCCCCCTTGGCAAGGCCCATTTTGGGTTATATAGGGGGTAGTGGTGTCCCGAGGGGAAAAAATTAACATGTTAAATACTGCTCCCAGGCAATTGTAAAATGTCTCGGCGACGGAAGGCACCACTACCCGGCATATTTACGCCCCTCGGACTCCGTGCGCCAGCCTGTAATAGCGAATCGGGACTTAGAAAAAAAATTCGAGCAGGGAGCCAGAACATTTTCCCGGCGATCGAGGCCTCCGCGGCCGAGGAATTTGTCATTGGTGATTTTGCATGTTAAATTAACATGTGTATTAACACAGGCTTGGAGAAGCAAGCCTGCGGGACTCTGCAATACATTGAGCGGGCAGCCAGAAAATTCTGGCGGCGACCGAGGCCTCCGCGGCCGGGGAAATAATCCTCTGTAATTTTACATGTTAAATTAACATGTGTATTAACACAGGCTTGGAGAAGCAAGCCTGCGGGACGCTGCAATACATTGAGCGGGGAGCCAGAAATTTCTGGCGGCGACCGAGGCCTCTGCGGCCGGGATAATAATCCTTGGTAATTTTACATGTTAAATTAACATGTGTATTAACACAGGCTGGGAGAACTAGGCATTCTAGACTTTGAAAAATTTCGAGCAGGGGCCGGAGAAATTCTCCCGGCGACCGAGGCCTCCGCGGCCGGGAGAACTCTCGGCGCTCGGGCTCCGCGTCTACCCATGGGGAGCGGGAAGCCAGAAAATTCTGGCGGCGACCGAGGCCTCCGCGGCCGAGGAAATGGTCCTTGGTGATTTTACATGTTAAATTAACATGTGTATTAACACAGGCTGGGAAAAGCAAGCCTGCGGGACTCTGCAATATATTGAGCGGGGAGCCAGAAAATTCTGGCGGCGACCGAGGCCTCCACGGCCGGGGAAATAATCCTCGGTAATTTAACATGTTAAATTAACATGTGTATTAACACAGGCTTGGAGAAGCATGCCTGCGGGACTCTGCAATACATTGAGCGGGGAGCCAGAAAATTCTGGCGGCGACCGAGGCCTCTGCGGCCGAGGAAATGGTCATTGGTAATTTTACATGTTAAATTAACATGTGTATTAACACAGGCTGGGAAAAGCAAGCCTGCGGGACTCTGCAATATATTGAGCGGGGAGCCAGAAAATTCTGGCGGCGACCGAGGCCTCCACGGCCGGGGAAATAATCCTCGGTAATTTAACATGTTAAATTAACATGTGTATTAACACAGGCTGGGAGAAGCAGGCATTCTGGACTTTGAAAAATTTCGAGCAGGGGCCGGAGAAATTCTCCCGGCGACCGAGGCCTCCGCGGCCGGGAGAACACTCGGCGCTCGGGCTCCGCGTGTACCCGCGGCAAGGCCCATGTTGGGTTATATAGGGGGTAGTGGTGTCCCGAGGGGGAAAAAATTAACATGTTAAATACAGCTTCCAGGCAATAGAAAAATGTCTCGGCGACGGAAGGCACCACTACCCGGCGAATTCCCGCCCCTCTGACTCCGTGCGCCAGCCTGTAATAGCGAATCGGGACTTAGAAAAAATTCGAGCAGGGAGCCAGACAATTCTGTCGGCGACCGAGGCCTCCGTGGCCGGGGAAATAATCCTCGGTAATTTTACATGTTAAATTAACATGTGTATTAACACAGGCTTGGAGAACCAAGCCTGCGGGACTCTGCAATACATTGAGCGGGGAGCCAGAAAATTCTGGCGGCGACCGAGGCCTCCGCGGCCGGGGAAATAATCCTCGGTAATTTTACATGTTAAATTAACATGTGTATTAACACAGGCTTGGAGAACCAAGCCTGCGGGACTCTGCAATACATTGAGAGGTGAGCCAGAAAATTCTGGCGGCGACCGAGGCCTCCGCGGCCGAGGAAATGGTCCTCGGTGATTTTACATGTTAAATTAACATGTGTATTAACACAGGCTGGGAGAAGCAAGCCTGCGGGACTCTGCAATATATTGAGCGGGGAGCCAGAAAATTCTGGCGGCGACCGAGGCCTCCACGGCCGGGGAAATAATCCTCGATAATTTAACATGTTAAATTAACATGTGTATTAACACAGGCTGGGAGAAGCAGGCATTCTGGACTTTGAAAAATTTCGAGCAGGGGCCGGAGAAATTCTCCCGGCGACCGAGGCCTCCGCGGCCGGGAGAACTTCGGCGCTCGGGCTCTGCGTGTACCCACCGCAAGGCCTATTTTGGGTTTTATAGGGGGTAGTGGTGTCTCTGGAGGGAAAAAATACACGGTAAATATTGCAGCCAGAGCCTATGGCAATCTGTTGGCGACCGAGGCCTCCACACCCCGGCAAATTTTCGGCTCTCGGACTGTGTGTATTCCACTGGAGACAGGCCTGCGGGACTCTGTAATATATTGAGCCGGGAGCCAGAAAATTCTGGCGGCGACCGAGGCCTCCGCGGCCGAGGAAAAGGTCATTGGTAAAATTACATGTTAAATTAACATGTGTATTAACACAGGCTGGGAGAAGCAGGCATTCTGGACTTAGAAAAATTTCGAGCAGGGGCCCGAGAAATTCTCCCGGCTACGAGGCCTCCGCGGCCGGGAGAACTCTCGGCGCTCGGGCTCCGCGTCTACACATGGGGAGCGGGCAGCCAGAAAATTCTGGCGGCGACCGAGGCCTCCGCGGCCGAGGAAATGGTCCTTGGTGATTTTACATGTTAAATTAACATGTGTATTAACACAGGCTGGGAGAAGCAAGCCTGCGGGTCGCTGCAATATATTGAGCGGGGAGCCAGAAATTTCTGGCGGCGACCGAGGCCTCCGCGGCCGGGGAAATAATCCTCGGTAATTTTACATGTTAAATTAACATGTGTATTAACACAGGCTTGGAGAAGCAAGCATGCGGGACTCTGCAATATATTGAGCAGGGAGCCAGAAAATTCTGGCTGCGACCGAGGCCTCTGCGGCCGAGGAAATGGTCATTGGTAATTTTACATGTTAAATTAACATGTGTTTTAACACAGGCTGGGAGATGCAGGCATTCTGGACTTAGAAAAATTTCGAGCAGGGGCCAGGGAAATTCTCCCTGCGACCGAGGCCTCCGCGGCCGGGAGAACTCTCGAAAACCACCTCGTTCGTGGTTGTTTGTCGTGCGGGGCGAATCGGGAAATCTAGCAAATAGCTGAAGACATTCTCCCGGCGATGGAGGTCTCGGCGGCCGGGAAAAACGCCCGCGCTCGGGCGTTGCGCGCCCCCTTGGCAAGGCCCATTTTGCGTTATATAGGGGGTAGTGGTGTCACGAGGGGAAAAAATTAACATGTTAAATACTGCTCCCAGGCAATTGTAAAATGTCTCGGCGACGGAAGGCACCACTACCCGGCATATTTACGCCCCTCGGACTCCGTGCGCCAGCCTGTAATAGCGAATCGGGACTTAGAAAAAAAATTCGAGCAGGGAGCCAGAACATTTTCCCGGCGATCGAGGCCTCCGCGGCCGAGGAATTTGTCATTGGTGATTTTGCATGTTAAATTAACATGTGTATTAACACAGGCTTGGAGAAGCAAGCCTGCGGGACTCTGCAATACATTGAGCGGGCAGCCAGAAAATTCTGGCGGCGACCGAGGCCTCCGCGGCCGGGGAAATAATCCTCTGTAATTTTACATGTTAAATTAACATGTGTATTAACACAGGCTTGGAGAAGCAAGCCTGCGGGACTCTGCAATACATTGAGCGGGGAGCCAGAAATTTCTGGCGGCGACCGAGGCCTCTGCGGCCGGGATAATAATCCTTGGTAATTTTACATGTTAAATTAACATGTGTATTAACACAGGCTGGGAGAACTAGGCATTCTGGACTTTGAAAAATTTCGAGCAGGGGCCGGAGAAATTCTCCCGGCGACCGAGGCCTCCGCGGCCGGGAGAACTCTCGGCGCTCGGGCTCCGCGCTCTACCCATGGGGAGCGGGCAGCCAGAAAATTCTGGCGGCGACCGAGGCCTCCGCGGCCGAGGAAAAGGTCATTGGTAATATTACATGTTAAATTAACATGTGTATTAACACATGCTGGGAGAAGCAGGCATTCTGGACTTTGAAAAATTTCGAGCAGGGGCCGGAGAAATTCTCCCGGCGACCGAGGCCTCCGCGGCCGGGAGAACTCTCGGCGCTTGGGCAGCGCGTCTACCCATGGGGAGCGGGCAGCCAGAAAATTCTGGCGGTGACCGAGGCCTCCGCGGCCGAGGAAATGGTCCTTGGTGATTTTACATGTTAAATTAACATGTGTATTAACACAGGCTGGGAGAAGCAGGCATTCTGGACTTAGAAAAATTTCGAGCAGGGGCCGTTGAAATTCTCCCGGCGACCGAGGCCTCCGCGGCCGGGAGAACTCTCGGCGCTCGGGCTCCGCGTGTACACGCGTCAAGGCCCATTTTGGGTTATATAGGGTGTAGTGGTGTCTCTGGAGGGAAAAAATACACGGTAAATATTGCAGCCAGAGCCTATGGCAATCTGTTGGCGACCGAGGCCTCCACACCCCGGCAAATTTTCGGCTCTCGGACTGTGTGTATTCCACTGGAGACAGGCCTGCGGGACTGTGCAGTATATTGAGCGGGGAGCCAGGAAAATCTCCCGGCGACCGAGGCCTCCGCGGCCGAGGAAATGGTAATTGGTGGTTTTGCATGTAAAATTAACATGTGTATTAACACAAGCTGGGATGAGAGGAATTTGGCGGCGACCGAGGCCTCCTCACCCCGGCAAAATATCAGCTACCGGGCTCTGCATATTCCTACAGAAGCAGGCCTGCAGGACTCTGCAATATATTGAGCGGGAACCAGAAAATTCTGGCGGCGACCGAGGCCTCCGCGGCCGAGGAAAATTGTCATTGGTGGTTTGCATGTAAAATTAACATGTGTATTAACACAAGCTGTGACCAGAGGAATTTGGCGGCGACCGGGGCCTCCACACCCCGGCAAAATATCAGCTACCGGGCTCTGCTTATTCACATTCAAGCAGGCATTAGGGACTCTGAAAAGTTTCGGGCGGGGAGCCAGAAAATTCTCCCGGCCACAGAGCCCTCCCTCCCGAGAGTCTGTGTAAATGCCTGTTATACAGGCCCCATGAATTCCAGCCTTATAGGTTATTTTAAGTCTCCGTTCGTGGTTGTTCGTAAACAACTGCGATTCGGGATTTTGACCTATTTCCTATGATCATGTTCCCGGAAGTTAGCCAGCCTCTTTCAGTCAAAATCTCATATTTTGGGTACCTTTGTGAACCCATCGATAGGCCCATTTTGGGTATATTAGGGGGACATGCAATCGGGAAAAATTGGAATTATTTGCAATATGGAAAGAATATGTACATAAATGAAAAGGGAGTCCCCCCGAGTTTTCTCGCCCTATATATATTGCAAAAATATCCAATTAATTATTGTGGAACCTGTAGCACCTTTCTATGAAGCAGAATTAACATTACAGAACGGTTTGAATGCTACCACCTCAGTTTCTCTACAATGCATTGGATTTCAAAGAGGTGAATTACTGTGGATGGTACTGTTGTATGGCTAACAAATCGTCTGGGAAACAATGCAGAATTAAATTAAGAAGGTTGTATGTTTTCTGTTACATGGTGGAGGTGCCCTCTAGTACACAGTAAAATGTTTTGTGGACTGCAGCTCCTTGAGGAATTAATTCAGTATGGGTCTTGTAGTGGTCTGAAAGTGGATGATGAAAAAGAATGTATAATGGTATTCAGAGCACCTCGCGGTGAAGCGGACATGCTACCTCAAAATGCTTGATTGATTCATGCCCAGTTCCCCCAAGAAGCGGTACATTGAAAAAATTGATTTACTTTGTGGATGATACTAGCAAATACTATCCGCTGGGGGAAGTAAGCAGAAATTTGGTGGTCGTATGTTTGTTACATGGTAGAGGTGCTTTCTAGTACACAATGAAATGCTTGGTGTACCGCTGCTCCTTGAAGAATTAATTCCATATGGGTCTAGCCGTGGTCTTAACTGTGAACACGAAGAACTATCTAAAGTGGCCTATCTGTCTGAACTGCAATACACAAGCTGCGAGCCAATGCTATACCTTTCTCAGGTAACGAGCTCTTGTGCGGCGATTCGATTGGATGCGAAATGGTGGGGAACGCGTGTCCGGTCGTCTTAACCAAGTAATGGTTCCCCTCTGTTAACAATGAAATGTTTGATGGATCGCAGCTCCCTGAGAGACAAGTTTCAAAGGGGTTAGTCGCGGTCTTCAATCCTGGCCAAGGTGCAGTCACCATCTATAAGAGATACCTGCTTTACTGAAGGGTAGCAAGAGTTCCCTTGCCCGCATGTTGCTCCGTGGGGGTATATCAGTATAAAGGTAGAAGAAGCCATGATCGGAGCTTCGGTGGATGAGATTGGCGGAGAAGACATGTTCTTGTCTATCTGGTAGATCAGGGGGGTGGCAGCTGATCCGGAGAAAGCAAGCGGACTCCCGATGTTCCGTCGACTCCCAATGTACACTTGAAACATGCACATTTGGGTGGCGAGGGGGCGTTGTGGCCATCCGAAAACATGTCTTCATCTCTCTTATTGGTGGACCGCTGCTCCTTGAAGAATTAATTCCATATGGGTCTAGTCTTGGTGATAACTGTGAACACTAAGAACTATCTAAAGTGGCCTATCTGTCTGAACTGCAATACACTAGCTGCGAGCCAATGCTATACCTTTCTTAGGTAACGAGCTCTTGTGCGGCAATTCGATTGGATGCGAAATGGTGGGGAACGCGTGTCCTATCGTCTTAACCAAGTAATGGTTCCCCTCTGTTAACAATGAAATGTTTGATGGATCGCAGCTCCCTGAGAGACAAGTTTCAAAGGGGTTAGTCGCGGTCTTCAATCCTGGCCAAGGTGCAGTCACCATCTATAAGAGATACCTGCTTTACTGAAGGGTAGCAAGAGTTCCCTTGCCCGCATGTTGCTCCGTGGGGGTATATCAGTATAAAGGTAGAAGAAGCCATGATCGGAGCTTCGGTGGATGAGATTGGTGGAGAAGACATGTTCTTGTCTATCTGGTAGATCAGGGGGGTGGCAGCTGATCCGGAGAAAGCAAGCGGACTCCCGATGTTCCGTCGACTCCCAATGTACACTTAAAACATGCACATTTGGGTGGCGAGGGGGCGTTGTGGCCATCCGAAAACATGTCTTCATCTCTCTTATTGGTGGACCGCTGCTCCTTGAAGAATTAAATCCATATGGGTCTAGTCTTGGTGATAACTGTGAACACTAAGAACTATCTAAAGTGGCCTATCTGTCTGAACTGCAATACACTAGCTGCGAGCCAATGCTATACCTTTCTCAGGTAACGAGCTCTTGTGCGGCAATTCGATTGGATGCGAAATGGTGGGGAACGCGTGTCCTATCGTCTTAACCAAGTAATGGTTCCCCTCTGTTAA